>NC_056750.1:77015139-77190139 GCF_019279795.1 Protopterus annectens
TAGGATACGGTATGCTACTTTTAAACCTTTTGGAACTATCTTCAAAGTAAGACATTCAGTAAAGTAAGCAACTTCTAGTTGCAACTTCTTTAATTTAAATAGACATGCATCAAAGGTCTTTAATTTGAAACTAATACTGTTCGACTCACTGTTTGAGACATTGTTATCACTGGAAACAGTGCTATTCTTTTTAGCACCAGTACTAGATGCTTTAGAAAAGTTAAAACAGTTATTGATCCAAACAGGTAGTATTAAATTAGAGGTATTACCTTCTTTCCCGATATTGCAATGTAACGTTGTACGCTGCAAAGGTTTATCCATGTTTACCTGATCGTGTAAAGGGTGAACCGCCTGTCCTGGAATAAGGTTATCCATGTTATCAGGTTGGCATTCATCTCCACCAACAGATGAATGTAGCACCCGGACAAATCCCTCATTAGGCTCAATAATAGAGTTGTTATGAGTAATTGAGCCTCGCATTATTGAGTCAGTCTGGCGTGTACACTTACCAGACTGCTCCAATCCAGTGGAAATCACCGCAACAGTTTGCTCCGGTTCAATAGGATCCATACCGATAGTGTTAGAAGCAGGAAGCTGTGAACTACCTGTAAAAATGTTACCCTCACTACGAGACACATGGTCTGGTGTTTCATTCTGTCCAAAACACCTGACAGTATTATGCTGCATCTGTGGTTGACTTCCAGCTGACATGTAGATTTTGCGAAAGTCACGGTAATCAGCATCCATTCTGTCCATTCTAAACATTTGTTAAATAAATGTGTTTTGGCTGCTATTGCACCCGTTTTTTATTTTTATCAGTTTGTTTGCCGTTTTTTTAGTTATTGGTTTGTTATGGCAATGGGTACAAGCAGCGATATGGACTCCTTTAAACCACAAGAAACACCTGCGTTTTTTAAACCGAGTTTTCCTGCTGGGGACTTATTGGATAACTTAGACGATCCAGTCATGGGCAGCCGTTTGGATTTAATTAACAACAAGCTGGAGAGCTTATTTCTTAGAATGGACAGATGAATCAGCCATGTCAACATCCAAAAGGACAAGATTGTCATCAGTGTTCTTGTCACAGGGAAGAACGTCAGAAGAAGCACTTAATAATAGCTCTTGTCATTTTGTTTGTTGTTCCTCCACTTCGTATTTGTTTGTGGCTGTTGAAAGTTCCTTGTTTTTGGTCGTGCCCCCATATAGGGGCGCTGCTGAAAATTTGTATAATGATTAAGGGAGTTTTGGTTGTGTTGACCACTTCTTAACCTCTCACTCCATGGTGTCCCACTTATTTCACCCACTTATAATTAATCTTACAGTGGAGTTGATTTTATTTACTTATTTACCTAGTTTCTATAAATATACATTCACAAGAAAGTTCACAAGTATTACAATGTGATTTATAATGTTTGACTAATTTACTCAATGATGTCAATGTTTTTTAGTATTTAATTTTTAACAGTTGTTTATTTTATGTATTATTGTCAGGTATTACATACTGTGATATACAATGTTAAACGAATGTGAATGTTTCTTTAAATTGATTGGGGAGGTTCTCTAGCATTCTACGTAGTAATTAGATCTGTTTTAAAAACTTTTTAAACACTTCAATGAAGTTAACGTATTGCTATTTCTGAGGAAGTCAGCTATTAACGCTGACGAAAAAGCGCTTTTAAACATTTGTTAAATAAACGTGTTTTGGCTGCAATTGCACCCGTTTTTTATTTTTACTGAGCAGTAATACCTTTAGATTTTATTGGTTTTGATTTGCTATGTTGGAAGTGCTTTCAGTTCGGCATTGCTTAAAAAAAGGCACTATGGGGAAAGACAGTGTTTTAGCTAATATTCTAAAGTCTAGAGGGGAGAGGTGCAGACCATCCCTGGCAAAGCAGAGGGGTCTGGTGACCATCTCCTTCCATGCTGACAAAACTGCACCCCCTTAGAATGACACCAGAAACTAAGCCAATTAGAAAAGTCAGTCATCTTTTGTTTGTACTGTGTCATCATCCTTGGAGGAAGCAAAATACTGTTCTATGCTAAGCTCATACCAGCCTGGGACACAGGTCCATGATGTTTCCCTTCATATAATCTAGTGAAGTACGTCTCAGGTCATTTACACCCACATGGACTGTGACTAAGTCATACTGGTTCTTGTGGTCCAGTGACTTCAGTAGATGTATAATGTGGTGGATCCTGGCCCCTGTTTTCTCCTTTCTCAGCCTGGCGAGAGGGACATCAGTGTGTCTCATGACAGAGTCTTCAATGATCAGAATGTTAGACTGTGTGGTGGCTTGCCTTATGGGCTTATAAGTAGAAGCTCCATGAGATGTGACTGAATGTGCTGATGAGGATGTTTTGCAAGAGTGCAAAGGAGGTAGAAAAGATGGATGAAAAGAGACATCCTGCTATATCAACTGCTATAATGGTAAATGGCTCACATAAAAAGCTTCCAAAGTTCCCTGACACTTGAAAGGAGTAAGGATGGATGAAAAGGGACATCCTGATGTACTGATTGCTATAGTAAGTGAATACTCATATAACAAGCTTTCCGACTTTCCTGACATTTACAAGGAGACAGAAAGGATGGATGATAATGAGCATCCTGTTATAATGATTGCTATTATAAGAAAATGCTCACATAACAAGTTCCAGACTTCCCTGAAACTTGGAAGGGAGATATAAAGGGAGGATGAATAGAGACATCATTTTATACTGATTGCTAACATACTGAATGCTCACATAACAAGCTTCCGGACTTCATTGACACTTGCAGGAGCGCTAGAAAGGATGGATGTAAAGAGACACCTGTTATATTGATTGCTATAATAAGTGTATGCTCCTATAACAAGCTTCCAGACTTCCCTGGCCCTTGCATGTGGAGTACAAACTTAAAAGTCCAATGTAGGCAGTTGCATCCAAAGTTAGCAGTAACGTTTGCATAAAAGTCAGGTTTTTACTTCAGCATAAGAACTCCATTGCTACTGCATACATTTACGTTGCATTATCTATCTACAGGCCGCCTTAAAAGAAAGCAGTTTATTTATTTTATTTTGTTTTACATTTGTTGACTGGGCTAGTCTGACTGGATATATGTCCATTTTTAGTACAGTCCCAGGGAGATAAGCTCCAATAAAGAGATAATAGCAACATTTGGTTAACAAATCACATCTGATGAAGTGTTGGGATACAAACGAAAACGCACTTGGATTTAATAGCGTTTATGTTGGTGCCTTTCCGTTGCTGTGGAGTGGATATTTCTTGTTTTGTGGCTGTCGTGGATTAAAAACTTTGTAATTTATATCCAAGCTTCCGAGGTCCTTCCTTTCCTTTTATTTGGATTAATAATAGCAACATTCATACAATGGATATTAAGACCAGAGATGCAAATTGTTACATATAGTGTTGTACTGTACAATAAATAGTAAGACCAGGGCTGGAAGTAGTTACATATAGCATTGTACTGAGGTTACTAACATGTTTAAAGAAAGAAACAAGTAGATGTTTGTAGGGATATGTCTATACAGTTGATAGCTTGCTAAGCCAGTTTATACTGTGTAGAGCTTCCTGGTAAAGACTAAATCAAGACAGACTTCAGTAGCTTACAGATCATATTTTCCGAGGTTCATGAAGGAAGGTAAACTGAAAACAGCAGTAGTGAGGTAAGCATGCAGTGAACATAGCAGGATAGGATGTTAGTCTTGGTTAGTGCAAGAGCATAGCCAGTAAGAATTAAGGTAAACTTTCAGTTGCTTTTTGAAAAGTAGTGTTGAGGGAAGAGGTGAGAGTTCATTAGGAAGTAAGTCCCAAGTTTTCCCCACAGTGTTGGAAAACAGTCAGTCTCCTGCCTTATTGTTGGATTTAGAATGGCTACTAGTAATTTCGTTGCAGAGCGTAGGGTTGTAATATTTTTGTAGGGGGTGATAAGGCTAGTGAATATTGGAGTATTGCTAGGATGATGAAGGATCTTGAAAATCATTGATAAATATTGAGAATAGGAGGGGGCCTAGAACAGATCCTTGAGGGACGCCAAGGGTAACGGAGATGTGTGGATAGATTGTTATTCCAGAGCATAGCCTGTTGCCTACTTTCTAGGTAGGACTTAAACCAAAGTAGTGCTTGTGTGTCAAGGGAGAGCGATTTAAATAAGTAGCTGATGGTTAACCATGTTGAAGGCTTTTGAGATGTCAGTAAACAGTGCTGAGGTTAAAGTATTGTTATTACGATTTTTGTTGATACAGTCAGAGAAGGATAAGAGGGCTGTGGTGGTGCTATGGAATGGTCTAAAGCCATGCTGACAGCTAGCTAGTAAATTATTTTGGAGTAGGTGATCTAGTAGTTGCTAACCATACTTCTAACTCCTGCCAAAGGATCATCCCTCACACACCACCATAAGTACAAACTTATTAAAACCCTTTTATTACTGTTTGATGGCATTCAAAGTAACATCAGGCCTGCTGCTACAACAAACCATGCCACATTCCATTGCCACACTTCTGGTCCCTTCAACCATACATCCCCAGATAGAAATACTAAAGGGTGCTGGGTGGCTGTTATAGGAATATGATCAAATTCAACTTTAGTTTGCCAAAAATAATATAGGCATCTATGCCCTCAGTAAAACCAAGCTAAATGTTTACATTTATTTATGTATTTATTCTTTATATAACAGATTAGTTCCACTAGGATAGTGGTTTATTTTCAGGGAAGACCTGTGGTGATATTTATACTATGGGGGGAATTTGGGCAGGTTATTAGGGAACTTCTCCTATTCTTTTCAATAGGTGTTGAGGAGTCTATTACATCCATCTGAGCTACCACCAACTCAAAGAAATGAGATCTCATTTTAACATCTCATCTGAAAGACAACACATTCAGAGTGCAACAGTCCTCTAATGCTCCACTACAGTGCCAGCAATCCAGTCACCTGGAGTAGGAATATAACTCACAGCCTTTTGATCTTTCACCACCAAAGGTGAGTGTGAGGATATTAGATATTGTTATATATGCCAACATGACTAGCTAAAATTTTGTAAATAAGTTTGTCATCATCAACCCCCCGCCCAGTTTTCCCATTTTCTAAATGGGGTCAGGAAATCATGTTAATTGTCTCCATCTCTCTTGATTCAGTGCCACACTCCTGCCTTCTTTGACACTCATGCCTGACTGTCACAGATCTTCTTTCACACAATCCATCCACCTCTTTGCTGGACATCCTTGTTTCCTCCTGCCTTCTTCCTGTCTATCCCAATCCCAAATCTTCTTCACCAGATTGACTTCTGTTTTTTCTACACATGTTCAAACCACTGTAATCTGTTCTCTTTGATCTTTTCTGCAATTGGAAATACTTTGGCTTCTGCACTTATGTCCTCATTTCTTTGTCTGTCCCACAGAGTGCATCCTACCACCCTTCTCAGGCACTTAATTTCCATCACCTCTAGTTTCTTCATCTGCTCTGCCTTTACTGCCCAGGTTTCTGTAAAATACAGTAGTGGTTGTATCACTGTCTTGTACACCTTACTTTGCAGCTTCTTTGACATTCTTCTCATAGACTATACCTGACACTCAATGCCAGTTGGCTGCAGCCCATCTGATTCTAGCTTTGACCTCTTCACTCAAACTTTCCTTCTCTTCAACCACCTCGCCCAGATATTTGAAGCCATTTACCTGTTCCATTAAATTCCATTCTATCTCAGTTCTCAACTTCTTCTGATTTCTCCAGTTTGCTGCCATTACCACTGTCTTATATGTGCTTAGTTTCATCTCATGTGCCTTCAGTTTTACATTCCATATACTTTGTTAGAGTTCTTGCTCAGAGTCTGCCTGTGATGCCACATCATCTGCATAGAGCAGATTTGTTGAGTTGTCCCCTCCAACCTGTTTGCTAATGTAGGCCATCATCAGTATGAACAGCAGTGGTCTCAGACAACCATGGTGTACACCCACTCCCACTGGGAACCCCTCTGTGAGGCCAAACACTGTTTGTACTTCAGTCATTGGGTCCTTGTACATAGCCTGCACTAATTCTACCAATGTTTCCGGGATTTCAAACCACTACAGTACTGCCCAGATTAGCTTTCTTGGGACCTTGTCGTATGCTTTCTCTAAGTCTAGGAATGCCTAGTTGGACTCTTTCCTTATCTCTATCATCTTCTCAACTATCTGTCTCACTGCAGGCATCGGGGCAGTTGTGCTGCATCCTGATCTGAATCTAAACTGCCCGTCTCCCATCTTACATTCTACTTCTCTGCGTATCCATTTATCATTCAGCCTCTCTAGAACTTTCATGCAATGTGATAGGCATTAAGAGCTTGATTCCTCTGTACTGCCCACAGTTACGGATGTCCCCTTTGTTCTTGTACACTGGCATGAGTATGCTTATTCTCCAGTCACCTGGGATACACCTTTCACTCCACACTGCTATGAGCACCCGCAGGAGCCATTTCTCCCCTATCTCACTCAGCATCTTTATCATATCTGCTCTGACCTCATCTGAGCCTGCTGCTTTATCATATCTGCTGTGACCTCATCTGAGCCTGCTGCTTTATCATATCTGCTGTGACCTCATCTGAGCCTGCTGCTTTCCCTGACTTCATCTTCCTTAGTGCTGTTCTTACTTCTTCTAAGATGGGCTCCTCTTCTTCTCTCATCATAGGCTGTTTCTGGGGCAGTACAGCTTCTGTGGGGTTTTCTTCATTCAGAAGCTGCTGGAAATACTCCTTCCATCTGCCTTTGATGTCCTGTGAACTGGTGAGCAGGTTGTTGCTGGCATCCCGTATGAAGGGTGTCTGACTACCAGAGGTTTAGGCTGTGGAATGACTATTTCACTGGGGATGATTTTGCAATCATTGATTCTTTTTGCAATCATTGATTCTTCCCAAGTACCTTTTCCATACTAAGAGGAAGTCTACTTGAATTGCATGTTGGCCACTCTTGTATGTGATTGCGATTGTCTCTCTTTCTGAACCATGTGTTAGCTACTATCAAGCCATTTGCTAGACAGAAGTCTAGAATGGCCCCTCCTTCTTTATTCCTGTTTCCCCACCCATTATCAACACCAGTTCATGTTGCTCTGCTTTATAGTAGGTCCTGCAACTGATGTCTGAATGCATTGTTTTCCCCATTATCACACCCTCACAACCCTGCTGTGGGGCATATGCTGAGATTATGAGTACTGCGCTATCATTGCACTGGAGTCTGATTATGAGTACTGCCCTATCATTACACTGGAATTCTGACTGCCATGAGTCTGTCACTAATTCTGATGATATCCTTCATTGCGTTCTGAAGTCTCTCTCTCTCACCACTATTCCTATACCATTTCTAGTCTGTCCCCCCTCCTGAGTAGTAGACTCTGGATCCCAAGCCAAGTGCCCTTCCATCTTGTCTCTTGGATACATAGAATCTCCAGCCTCCTCCATATCATCATGTCATCCACTGTCAGTGAAGCCACGTTAAGTGTAACAGTTCTTAGTTCATGTTTGGCAGGTTGATTGGTTTTATGTCCAGCTTTCACTCACAGAGCTATCCCAGCTAACCCAAGCTGAGCAACTAGACAGCAGCCACTTATTGACCCAGGGCTACTGGCTTTATGGCAGGCATACATTGGCCAATAGGGACACATACACCCCTCCCATCATTAGCATGGGTCCCTGGTGTAGGTCAGAGTAGACCAGGTCCTCAACCCACTTACACTGGTAACTAGCCATGCCCATTTGGTGACACTAGTCAAAATGATCGAATCAACTAGAGCATCAAGTGGCTAGCCCTGCCACAGCACACAGTCTGAGATCAGTGCTCTCCTATCTTGAGGATATTGCACACAACAGTAAATGCCCAAAGCAGTTGGTCTGTCCAACTCTTCCCCCATAGGGCACCATATAGAGTCTGTGCTGCTGCCCACAGCTCCATTCATTGGTGAGTTTGAGATGGAAATGTTCAGCATGTGTTTTGGAGGTGAGAGGACCCCCACAGAGACATAGGGACAATATGAAAACTCCAAACAGGCATTGGTCGGCGGTCAGGATCGAACCTTGTACCTTGTGCATGAGAGGTGAAGACCTTCACCATTATGCCAGCTGTTATAACTAAAAATAAATAGTAATAGTAATTGTAAATAAGTTTACGTTTTTTGATTATTATTTTAATTTGTGTAGGATGTTTGAATCAGACAGTGTTCTTCTGGCTGACCAAGTGTGCATGATTTCTAAAAGGAATTCTGAATGTGGGTTATGCCAGTCGGCTGACTTAGATGCAATGTCATCCCCCAGTGATAAGTTGTCTGGAAACAACAGAGGTGCCAAATTATCACCAAAATTTGTATCCTACCTTCATGGATGGAAGACAGGCCACTGCCAAGAGAGACACAGCCTCTGACATAACCATTGTGAAACTTGCAGTGGCTAAAGAGGAGCAGTACTTGCTTAGGTAGTCCACTCCAGTTAGAGCTTTAGGAGGGACCCCATTCCAAATATCTTTGGCCAAAGTTCACCTTGACTGGGAGGGTGGAAATGGAAGCAAGCAAACAGGTGTGGTTGAGGATATCTGTGCAGATGTCTTACTCGGGAATGATTCTGATAGTGTGTACCTCATGTGCATGCAGTGACATGCAGTCAAGCTCGGAGACAGGCACATAGGTCAGGTATCCTGGGGGAGACCCAGACAGATCTTATGCCTGAAGCTGGGGCTGGTGATGTGGTTACTTCAGGGAGGGAGCTGCCTTGTAGCAGTGAGCCTGAAGGTGGACCACAGCTGCTGGTAGGTACTGGTGTTCCCATGGACATGGTGACTGCATGGACAGAGGTGAGTATTGGTATCCAGGCTGACAGTGAGGCACCGCTGACAGAGGATACTAGCTTCTTGTGGAAGGGGAGGTAGGAGGGTCATGAAAGCAGAACTGAGTTAGGAACAGCTTTCAGACCCTACCTTATAAGGCTTGAGGGAGATAGTTAAGGAGGCACCTGATGCTCAAGAAGAAGAGGAGTTTCTGTGCTGGAAAGGAGAGTGGACCCCTGTGGGAAGATTAGAAGGTGAGGTAATTCGGCAGTTGGTAGAGACTAGAGCCTACCATCTGTCATCTCTAGCCATAGCCTATGACATTCCTTTTGTCAATAACAAAGGGGTACTGTACAGAGACTCGACTCCTGAGGGAGGGCTAGAAGGTGAGGTAATACAGAAGCTAGTACAGCCCAGCCCCTACCATCTGGCACCTCTAGCCATAGCCCATGATATTTCTTTTGCAGATGACAAAGGGTTACTGTATAGAGAGTGGACCCCTGAGGGAAGGTTAGAAGGGGAGGTAATACAGCAGTTGGTAGTGCCCAGTGCCTACCATCTGGCACCTCTAGCCATAGCCCATGACATTCCTTTTGTCAATAACAAAGGGGTACTGTACAGAGACTTGACCCCCTGAGGGAGGGCTAAAAGGTTAGGCAATACAGCAGCTGGTAGAGCCCAGAGCCTACCGTCTGGCACCTGTAGCCATAGCCTATGATATTTCTCTTGCAGATGACAAAGGGCTACTGTACAGAGAGTGGACCCCTGGGGGAAGGCTAGAAGGTGAGGTAATATGGCAGTTGGTAGTGCCCAGAGCCTACCGTCTGGCACCTCTAGCCATAGCCCATCACATTCCTTTTGCAGGTTATATGGATATAAAGCATACCAGAAGACATATTATGCAGAATATTTATTGGCCTGGGATTGCAAAAGATGTAACAGGGTACTGCAGGACCTGTGAGTAATGCCAAAAGATAGGCAGGAGGCAGGGATATAAGTTGCACCATGTTAACATAATGAGACCTTATCACAATAGGTAGGCCATGGTGTTGAGTATTCACAGTGGATGGCAGGAATCGTCTCGTGTGGATCCTGTGACTGACCTTCTTAGGGAGTCTCAGACTGACACTTTTGTGGGAGAGGTAGCAATATCTCAGCAGCTATCCCATATTCAGGTTAAAGAATTATGAGCACTGTAAACCACCCTCTGTAAAGGCAGCCTTCTTTTTCTGGCTGGAAATATTTAGCTCATACCTTCCAACTACAGCCTTTAAACTGCTCTTTGCTGATACTTTTTTCTGCCATACTCACCTCTATTAAGCCCCCCCCCTCCTGGAACTGTTCTTCCTATCAACTTTCCACCCATTTAGTCCCTCCTACCTTCTACCCCTCTAGTCCAACCACCTTTCCTCCACCTATCCCCTCCCCCATAGCTAGTTTCCTGGAGTTTACTTATATCTCCCACAGACTGCGGTGCCATTTTTAAATCCTGTCCTGAGCATCCACAGCTCCTCTTGTGCTGGTCCTGCAGGTTAGGCTGCTTGTTTTCACCTCCCAGTAGGTCTTTTCAGCATATCTGTCTATCATTTGCAAGCCTCTAAGCAACTATTGTGCTAAACTCCGCATTTTCACTTGTAACTGTGTTTTAGGGTTATAGATGGCCTTGCGCTGATGGCTTTCACTCCAATGCAATGTTTGTAATTGTGTTGTATGGTTATTGTTGGCCTTGTGCTGATGGCTTCATTTATGTGACCTAGATGTGTTTTTGACTTCTTCAAGCTGCTTTTGGGACGCATGGGGCTCTTTTCTACACTGACTAATGCTGCATTAATTTTGGATGGGTACAAGGGGCTTGATTGAATACTGCTGGCTTGTCACGACCAGAAACCTGGTGTAATGATGTCCTGTTAAAAGTACGCCAACCAAAGTGCATCGCTGAATGCCGGATAGCCTCTTAAGGTGGAATAACAATCCCCCTTCAAGTCTTCCACTTAAAATCAGGTTTAGCAGCCATTTTTCTATAAGGGCTCCACACAGCTTCTACATGGTTTTGGGGACCGTTTTGCCCTATATACTGTACTGTTTGACTGCTTGCTTTGTACTGTGTCATTTGCCCTTTGCTTAGGTTAATTACCAGCTTAGCAGCTGTAAGCTGCTTTTTGGGATGAGTGGGTCTCTCTTTATGTTGTTGCCAGCTGCATTACTTTAGTCTGAGTATACAGGGCTCAACTGTTGCACTTTGCTGGCCTAGTCTGCTCTCCAGATATCCTATTAAAAGGACGCCAATGAACACATATCATTGAAGGCCTTAATTTCTCTTTCAAGGTGGATCAATGGTCCTACTAGAGCCTTTAGCTTAATTACTGGTTTAGCAGGTCTATTTCTTTTCCGTTTGTCTCCATAAGGGCACCACATGGCTTTTATATTGTTCTGAAAACTGTTTTGAAAACTGTTCAGCACAAGTTATTGCACAGCATGAACATATTGTAGTTTACTGTGTTAGTCTGTTGAGCACTATATATTACATTGTTTAGAGATTTTATAGTATTACTTTATCATTTACCTCTTGCTTTCTGCTGCTTATATTTGGCTCTACTGCTGTATAACCCTGTCCTCTCAAATGGAATATGGTCACTGATAGCATGCTGAACTGCTGAATGAATGTTTTGTTCTATTTAATGGGGCCTATATTGCCTAACTTGTATTGTTCATAGCATAATGTCTGCTGCTTTCCATTGTTAATCCCCTAAACCTAATCTTCCTCTACATACTTGCTCTAGCCTCATCTAGCCATAGCCTCTCTCTACTACTGTGCTTTGTTACACCCTCCCTTCTTCTCTAAACATCCCTTACCTTCTACCTTCCCCTCCACATCTGCAGTATTAACTAACTCAGCGCTGTCTCCCTCTCCTTTACAGTAATCCATCCTGGGTGCTTCCTCCCTTCTTTAAACGCAAAAGGAATACCTCCGGCCATCACCTGAAGACACCCTGAATTGGCCAACCTGCCTGGTACTTAGAAAAATACTACTATGAAGACCCCCCAACAAGATTGTGTAAATGTATATTGCTTAACACTAATTAAATGTAGACTTGATGTACTACCTATAGAGTTAATCTGCCCTCCTGTGTGTGCTTTCAAGCAGCCTACCGCAGACTGTTTGCCTTCTCCCTCTCCTGTTATCACTACTCTAGAATATATTTAAACCTAAGACTGGTCCAACTATCCCTGCTGTTTGCTATCTCCTTCTACCATTAGGTGGCAGCATCTACCAATAAAAATTCTAGACATTCTTTATAATCCCAACAAGTTTTATTTTTTCACAAACAGTTGGTTATGAGTTAATATCCTTAGACTGTAAATATCTTCTCCCCCCCTGCTAAACCACCCTCTGTAAAGGCAGCCTTCTTTTTCTGGCTGGAAATAGTTAGCTCATACCTTCCACCTACAGCCTTTAAACTGCTCTTTGCTGATACTTTTTCTGCCATACTCACCACTGGTGTTCTTTCCCGCTCCGTTCACCCTACGGGCTCACTCCTCTCCCCTATCCTGCCCCCATTTCCCACCTGCCCCAGTACTCCTAGCTTTATTCCTATCTTACCCCACCCTCTCAGCCTAATTACCTAATACCAGCTCCCCCATTACCCCTCCCACCTATAGCCATCCTTCTTAAACTCTGTAATCTGTACTCCACCCAATAATTATAGTCCCCTGCTCTTTCCTTAAATCTCTAGAACACCTCCATCACTTTTTAAACCCTTTCTTCTTCATAGCCTTCTCTATTTTCCTAACCACTCATACCACTCTCGCTCTGCTCCAACATACTCTCCTCAAGTTATCACACCCTCCAGTCCCCCAGCCTCCTCATTCTGTTCCTACTTCCCTTATACTATGCTACCTCATATTCCACCTATGCTTGTCCAATACCACCTACAAAGACAACTACCAGACAAACCCACCTTCCCCCTCACTCTTACTCCCATTTCCACTCTGTCTCCTCTTCTCTCATTCAGCCCAACCCTCTGCACATATTCCACCCTAAACTCTTCTCCTCTAAAGTCAAGATACTGTCACCTGCTCCAATCTACAATCTACCAAAATTCATGCCTGGCAGACCAATATGGCTAAAGGATATCTCCTTTAACAACCTAGTCCAAGCTGGTGATATCCATCCTAACCCTGGTCCTACATCCTTTATTAACAGCACTCATCCCTTACCCTCTTCCTCCTATCTCAACACCCTAAAAAAATTTACAGTTAATGCACAAAGTCTAAACAACAAAGTACACCAATTTTAAGCTTCGTTAAGCCATAAACAACCAGATATCTTAGCCATCTCTGAAACCTGGCTCAAGCCCTTTATCTCCGACTCTGAGATTCTGCCCCCAGGATTTCATTGTCTCAGAAATGACCGACTAAATAAAAAAGGTGGAGGCACTGCCCTAGTCTACTCCAACCTTCTTACATTAATTCCCCTGCAAATTCCAATTCCTCAATTCCAGAACACTAAACTAACTGCTGGAATTCTAAAACTAAATAAACATAAAAATATCTACATCATTGCGCTATATATCTCACCTGATAACAATATCTCTATACTCGAAAATATTCTCCTATGGGCCTCTACTGAAATTAACTATGAAACTTATATCCTTGGTGATGTGAATATTGACTGGAATAAAATCAATTGCCCCTCCCTCCCTATCCATTAACCTCTATAACTTCACCCAAATAATCTACTCCATCACTCGACCTAACAAAATAAACCCTCCTGGATCCACTATAGATTGGATCCTAGTCTCAGATCCAAATAAAATAACCAATTCTGGCACAATTCCCGATACCTTTAGCGACCACCTCCCAGCCTTAATGCATCGCTCAACTAGTTCCTCCCCACACCAGCATCAGTACATTCAAACTCATAAACTCAGTAGCTTCAACCCAACTACTTTCTCAAATACTTTCAAACAAATGAACTGGCAAATTCTAAACATCCTTCCTCTTGACAAGGTTATAGAATACTTCAACTCTGTCTTCCTTGATACTTTAAACTCTCTAGCCCCACTAAGAAACAAAAGGATAAAAACTAAAACTGCTCCTTGGCTATCCAAAGAGACAAAACAGATTATGCACCACAGAGACAAACTATAGAAGCTTTACCAAAACAATAAACTGGACAATACCTTGCTCCAATATAAACAGCTCCACAACTGTGCAAAACGACTAATCACCAAAGACAAAAAATCCTACTATATCAAACTTCAGTCCAATAGCAATAAAACCCCCCCAAAATTCTGGAACTCAGTAAACTCACTCCTCAATCCAGGCTCCAAGAATAATCCCTGTCCTGACCCAAGTAAATCTGATCTCAAACTAGGCTCTGAATTTAACTCATTTTTCATAGACACTATTACTACCCTCACCAAGACATTTCCCCAACTGCTCTATACTCTCCCACTTCTAACTCACCTCATCTGTTTGAATTCAAACCCATCTCCACTAACTTTATAAAAAAACCTTCGGCCAAACTTAAACCTTGCTCTAATGCTCCCGACAATATTGCCTCTTCCTTCCTAAAATATGCTGCTGATGGCATTGCACTCTCAATCAGCATAATTATCAACCAATCCATAAAAGAATCATATGTCCCCAAACTCTGGCACTCAGCTTATATTCTTCCTCTTCATAAAGGAGGCAAAAATACCAGCATCTCAGACTTTCGCCCCATTACTTTGCTCTCACCAATCTCCAAAATCCTATAAAAATGCATCCACCTCCAACTTATGCCTTTCCTGACCCAAAACAATCTTCTCACTCCTACCCAGCATGGCGTCTGTCCCGGCCACAGCACAATAACCGCTCTACTCTCCTTCCTAGAAACTGTCAATCAAGCCCGAGATTCAGGACACTTAGTTTCTACTGTTTTACTCAATCTGTCTAAAGACTTTGATACTGTTCCCCACAAGCACCTTCTCTGTCATCTCTCAAACCTTAATCTCTCACATAATGCTTTATCCTGGTTCTCCAGCTATCTATCAGACAGATCACAGGCAGTCAAATGGAAGAACTCCATCTCTTCCTTCTTACCTACCTCAACTGGCGTACCACAGGGATCCATCCTTGGGCCAATGCTTTTTAACATCTTCATCAACAATTTCACACTGCTATTTCTGATGCTAAAATCATTCAATATGCAGACGATTCATCCTTAGTCAGCTCTGCCTCAAACCTCTCTGAATTGCTAACTAAAACCCAAACTGCCTTCTCAACAACTGAAAACTGGATGTGCCAAAACCACCTCTCTCTCAATGCAAATAAAACAAAGATTCTACTATTCCCTCCCACAAAGACCCTCTCCTATGATAAAAACAACTTCAAAGTCTATAGTCAAACCAACTCACCTATAGAAGTAGTCCCCTCTGCCAAACTACTTGGCATTACTGTAGATGAACACCTCAAGTCTGATATTCATATTCAACAAAATATTAAGAAAACCCACCAAAAGCTATGTATGCTGTATAGGAATAATCACTTTCTCTCCAACTCTACCAGGCAAACTCTGGCCTCGACTTATCTTCTTCCTTCCTTATTATACGGAGCCCCTCTCCTAACCAACCTGTCCTCCTCTATCACCTCTAAACTAGAAAACTGCTACAACAAAATCTCTAAATTTGCCTGTAAATCTAAAAATACCACCCATCACTGCCTAACCCTACAATCCCTGAATTGGCTTGAACTCACAAACTACCTAGACTATCAACAACTCATTACTGCACATAGACTCATATTTCACCCAACAAAATGTCAAGCTCTAACTAACATCCTTCTCCCTTATACACCTAACAGAGCTCTCAGATCTGAAAATCAGAACTTAATTACTATCCATAAACCTAAACGTCCTGCTGGCCAACTTCTCCTATTTTTCCCACTAGGCAAAAAATGGAATTCCCTTCCCTCCACACTAAGAACCATACCAAACTCAGAAAACTTCAAAACCCAACTATTCAAATACCTGTCCACTAAATGGAAATGCACCTGCCTTCACCCAACCTAATCCAAGGGGGTTCTCGCTCTGGCTACCAAGCTCTACAACTCTCATAGTTATCTTCCGATGAGCCTGCTAAGCTCTCAACAATTTCTATAGCTTCTCTCTAAGCTCTCACCTCCTACAGCTACCCTCACACAGCCCAACTTTGTAAATATTGTAAATAGCATTTTACTGTTGATGTGTGTATGTAAAGCATATTTACAGTTTCTTAAAAGGTTTGTATGTAAACTGTTTTCACACCTAACCCATATCTGTTTTCCTCAAATGAAACTGTGTGATCCCTACCTTCAAGCTTAATGAATTTGTTAACTATGCATAATACTGAATGCATTTATGAGTAACTATTCTACATAAGATCTTTAATATTAACTATCATTTGTATCTACATTGTATAATGCATCTTGTAGCTTTTCTCCCCGGGCCTCCACTGAAAATGGGTCAATTCGGCCCAGTGGACTTTCCTGGTAATCAAATTGCAAACAAATAAATAAATAAGTAAATAAATTGTTACAGGAATCTGGGGGCATGTTCACCAGGAAACCTGGGTGTATTAACCTAGTGCTGTACCATGTGGATATGAGACCCCAAAGTCCTATCAAACTAGCTCCTTATAGGCTGTCTGGGCGAGTCAAACAGACTTTGAAGTAGGCAATAAAGGACATGTTGGAGCTGGTAGTGGTCTGGAAGTCCAGTGGTCCTTGGGATTCCCCAGTCATGTTGGTGCCATGGAGGATGGTAGCAAAGGATTCTGCATAGACTGTACAATTGTTTAAGTTTCTGCAGAGTCAGATGTGTGTCCCATGCCTAGAACAGATGAAGCTTTAGAACAGCTAGGTGGGGCTAGTTATCTGACCACTACTGATTTGACCTACTGGCAGGTGCCCTTTGATTCCCATTACATGGGAGAAGTCAGCTATTGTAACATCTTTAGAATTATATGAGTTTACAAGGATGCCCTTTGGGATGAAAAATGCCCCAGCAACCTTCCAGAGGTTAGTAGATCATATTTTAGTAGGAGTAGGAGACATGCTCTCACTTATATGGACATTGTTGTCATTTACAGTCATTCTTGGCAAAAGCGCCTTCAATTGGTTATGGAGGCCTTACGAAGGTCAAAAAGGGCAGAGTTGGCCATTAAACCTAATAAGTGTCAGATGGGTATGGCAGAGGTCTCTTACCTAGAACATAGAGTAGGGAGTGATAATATTAGACCTGAATCTGCCAAAGTGGAGGTCATTCAGGAATACCCTGTCCCTGTTGCCAAAAAAGCAGGTGAGAGCTTCCCTAGGGACAGTGGGGTACTATAGGAAAGTTGTGCCCAACTATAGTACAATAACTGCACCCCTCACTGACCTAACAAGGAAAAACAAGCCAGATAAAGTAATTTGGACCTCAGGCATTCCAGATGCTTGAAGAGGTTTTGGATGCCCTGCATTAGCCAGTCCAAATTTTAGCAATGTCAGTGCAGAAGGATTTTCAAGATAGGGTATTGGTTGATACATTTTCAGTCAGCCCCATTTTCTCAAGTGACAGTTTTTTAGGGTGATTTGAAAATCTAACTTGAGTATTCAAAGGGGAGAGTAATGTGAGGATATCAGCTATTGTTATCTGTACTAGCATGACTGGCTGAAGTTTTGTTAATACTTGTAAATAATTATAAATTACCTTGTGTTATATATACCAGCATGACTCGCTATAATTTTGTAAATAAGTTTATTTTTTGGATTATTACTTTGATTTATGTAGGATGTTTGAATCAAGGTGTTCTTTCTGACCAAGTGTGCATGTATTCTAAAAGAATTCTGAATGCAGGTTATGCCAGTCAGCTGACTTAAATGCAATGTCATTGTGTGCCAGAGCTGAAAGGAATAGAATCTCAACAGCAGCTGTTTTGTTTATTTCCTAAAGTCTGATCTGAGAGAGCAGAATTCTCATAACAGCTTTCTGTGACTTTTAAAAAAATATATGCTATAAAAGCAGGTCCTGAGCCAGTTAAATTGTTCAGTTTTTATTTTATTTATTTATTTTACATTTGTTGACCGGGCTAGTCTGGCTGGATACATGTCCATTTTCAGCAGAGGCCCGAGGAGAAAAGCTCCACTAAATACTAAGTACATTACAAAAAAATCAAAAATTAGAAAATCATAGCAACACACAGAATGCAAGATAGTTACAAAGAGAGGCACATTTCCAATGAGCAGTTAATACCATATTATTAGTACAGTAAAAGGAGAAGAAATCAGACAGGTAGTAAAGGGAAGAGAGAAGGAGAGATATAGTATAAGAAAGAAAAAGGTTAGCCTGGTGTACTGCAGTTGTAGTGGTAGTTGTAGTAGTAGTCAGTTGTTGTTTTCAAGATCAGTAGTTATCTCTCAGAGTTTTCAGAGGGTTCAGCAGAAATAGTAAGAGTTGTTATTCCATTCGCTGAGGACCAGACAACAGCCCGTAGAGTGAACGTATATTCTTATTTTGCCTTGCAGAAGTAAGAGTATCATCTTGTCTTGCTGAGTTAATTAGATTAGGCAGGGACAGTTAATCTTTAGACAGTTAGGGAACTACAGTTAGATAGTTACAGTTTTTCTTCAATCAGTGTGAAACCTATCCTACAGTGTTATTTTTGTAATTCCTGTGTGTGAAACTCTGTGGTTTATTCAAATGAGTTATTCAATGTATATATGTTTTAATTCATTTTATTTATTAAATATTTTACTACATTCTACTGTGGCTGATTATTTAGAAAATACTTTTAGTAACCTGACAGTGTTTATGCTTATTGTGATAACACCAGGGCTACTCTGAAAAGCCTTACTGCTTGGATTGCATGCTACCTTTTTATATCAATATTTATTTTACTCAATATAATTGATCTCCCCTTTTGAAGGGTACTGTGGTACTTTGACTGGTGCCAGCCATTACCATGTAATTTGGGAAAGAGGATATAACAGGTAAATCTGTGCCAGTCTTTCCCAAGAGTGTTTGTATGAGTGAATATCAACTATTTAAGAGTGGGTGTGTCAAATACCTAGAAATGAGAAACAGTGATCTGCACTGGTTAGTGTGAAGATTCATTTGGGGACCTGGAGTGAAGCATAAAGTCCATTTCTAGGTTTGGAGCCTGGTCCTCGTGTACTCTTTGGGAAAATTGTTTGTTTCTAGCTCTGCTTTCAGTGATGCTCCCTTTCCAGAGACAGTGTTGATGACTGAGGCTCCTTAGTTACTGCCCTGGGATAAGTATGGTCGTCACAGTGAGTATGCTGTCTTTGAGCTACTGAACATAAATAACATTGCAAAACAGTTTTCCAAAATATACCACCATATGTTTAGACAGACTAGGATCCAGCATAGGTGGTGGATGTATGTTAATAACACAGTTTCATGTAGGCCACACTATCATAACTACCTCCTTCTCCAGCATAGATGAATGCAACACTAACTGGGTAATAACAAACATCTTCTCACCTTGGACCTGTTTTCTTCCAGTGTGTAAAAATGTCAGAACCACCATACAATCTACTTTTCAAAACAAAACTAGCTAAAAGTTCTGTAGCATCACTGATATCAATGTAGCTGTCACCTTCCTAAAAAACAACCTTTTTCAGCATTCAGAATAATTATTTCTCTGCATTTTTCATCTAGACACAAAGCTGCATATCTCCTTTCAATGACACTTGATCTACACCATCCTTTTAAGCAAAGATATGCTACCTGAAAAATCTGGAAACAAACACAATATTTGCCTGATCATACTAAGTACATGATGCTATTTGATGAAGCTAAAAAAACTAAAGTCATCTCCCTACCAACAAGTCAGTCTTCCACATTTTCACTCTCCAGACTTCTGTAAAAAGCTAACCAGGTCATTGGTTGCACCAAGTCAAATACCTATTTTCCCTATTTTTACTTAAAGTCTTTGCCAAAGAATTCTCCACTAGCCCTTCCTAACCATGTCAGTTTACTCCATTGTTTTACTTCGTGAGACTATCTCAGGAAGAGATGCACACACTTTCCTTCAGTTTCATCTCATCATAGGGTCTCCCCCTTTCTGTAACTTCTTTGTGGATTTATTATCATATCCCATTTGCCATGGGTTTAACCTCTCCCTCACACAACAGATATTCCCTGATTTACAGAAAACAAGAAACTGTAACTCCTGTAACTAAACACACCAAGCCAGCTAGTATTGTAGCATTACCACTCCATAGAGCTACTGTAAAACCAGGGTAAACAACTGAAAAAAATGCATATAACCAGCTAATAGCCTTCCCTTACCAATACAGCTTACTTCCATTACACCAACATAGTTTCATAAAACCCATGACTGCTCAAACTGTTTTACACATCCTTAAAAACACAGTTTTCACCAACACAAGCAAAAGCTATCTTACAAGTGCAGTTTTGTAAGTTATTTAAAAGCTTTTGAATGCATCAACCACAAACTGCTATTTAACTTCCTGGCATACTCAAGTTTCTACTTTAGATTGGTTGTGTGATTTCATTCAACAATACAGGTTCTCACCTATACATAGCATCTTCACATGCATCTCAAGGTGCTTAATCTTAGCGCCCACCATCTTCAGCCTCTCTATCAACTCACTATCCACTGAACTCCACTTTATCCAGTCTCATTCTTTATGTAGATGACCTTGTCCTCTGTGTTTCTGCAATATAAACAAAATAATGCTAGACAAGCCACAGCCTCACTATGCATAATGTATTTCCCTGGTTGTTCAGTAAGCAAATCACTGTCACAATCCATAAACTAAACTTTTGCCACAATCCACAAACTAAACCAACTTCCACAACTAATCAACCCAGCATTTTGCAATAACCAACCTGCAGAAGGGTTTTCTCCTTCAAATCTGTATGGAGAAGTTAATCACTTGAAACCAGCTCATGCTACACTGTTTTCAGTGTTGCTTAAAGGGATCCTTACATTTTTATGGCAACCAAGGCCACTTTGTTACACTACATATACCAATCACATTGCTAGCTTTCTGTGCATCATATCTGTTCTGTGCACAGAAGAAAGGACTTTAGGCTGCCTAGACCTCACATATAATTGCAGATCCCTTTTCCAAAGCAGCCTTCAAAGTTTCACTGGCAGCCTTTATTTATCTTACCACTTACTCTAACTTCCAATGGAAAAAGATTCTGCAGCCAAATTTACCATGTTAAAAAGACAGAAAGTATCTTAAAAATGAGAAAAATAGATATTATCATTCAAAAGACATAGACTCCCGTACTGAAATGTTGGCAACTGAAATATTGAGTGTGGAAAAGCCAAAAAAAAAGATAGAAAACCCAAAGAAGAGCAAATCTTGAAAATTTCTCTTCTCCTTAAATCTTCTTTTTAGGGGGGTAAACCTCCTCTGTACCCCCCATGTGTGTGTGGGGGTGGCAAGTCTCCCACACCAACACTTAGACATACCAACTCCAAGATCCCCATAACTTGGAGAAAAGAGAGAAATGGCATCTCGGAATTAATATATGTAAGTCCATTCTTTCGGCCATCAAGTCTCCACTCTAGCGGGTCCCGACATTTCAAATGGCTGTCAAAAAATATTATTAAATAAACTGTAATCATGATGGCTGTACTAGAAAGGCGGTAGCAATATTAAGAATGCACTTATTATTTTGATTTATTTTCAACAGATGTCCATAATTTTATCAAAACTTATCATGTTGAGCTCAAGTTTTCAATGTACTCTACACAAATAGTTCACGGTGAGGTAGTTTAGTGCCAATCCCAAACGTGTTTCATGAAAAACAATCTGAAATGTCATTTGCAAATGGAACTGCACAATGGCACACAATAGGTTGGCAGAAGGTTCCCTAACATGACTCCCATGAAAATTTGATGCCAAATGCAACATGCTGGGAAAGTTATAACATTACAGAAGGATCAGTTAGTTGGAATGGAAGTTGAAAAATCATGAAATAAACCATTAGTTTTCAAATCTTTTTTTTTTTTTTTAACAAATGCTCATTGCTCTGCCAGTATACTTTCAGCTTACATTTTCTATTTACCATCCAGGGGTTACTATCTGACTTGTGATACTGGACTTATGCAGCTTAGAGCCAAAATGTCCTTTATGAAAGTTATATTTTACACATGGAACTGTGCAATGGTATATAGGCACATCACAGTCTGACCAAAGGATTTGTAAAAGGATTACCTTGAAATTTCATACCAAAACTACACAGAATTAAAAAAAAGTTAAGTTATAATGCTGCATAACAATCTTGTGACTACGATGGCACAGAGAGTTAAGGTGATGAGCTGTAATTCCTGTGGTACCGGGTTTGATCCACTCAGTCCTCATTTGCCTGTTGTGTCACATTGAGCAAGTCACTAAACCAGACAGTGCTTGAGGGTGACTGGGGATTTAGGGTTAGGTTCCTCAATGGTCCCTTTGACTGCAAGCCTTGTAACTCCCTATGAAATCATTAAAGGGGAACAGGAACTATTTTGCATTAAAATATTCAACAAAACATATGGTTATCATGCATAAACCATTAAATGCAAAATTGGAACTGCAAAAGAGAAAATAAAGATCAGTTTATAAGTGCAGTGAGACACATGGTATTATGCATATTACAGATGTTATGTTATGCACAGGGATAGTAAGTGATCCATTGCTGACAGCAACCCTGTGGATGCAGTAATATCTGTACTATGTATACCCCCTCATGTCTGTATAGACATATGCACATTATATATATATATATATATATATATATATATATATATATATATATATATGTGTGTGTGTGTGTGTGTGTGTGTGTGTGTGTGTATGTGTGTGTATGCATATATGGACGTATGCACTTGAGTAGATATACGTATGATGTGGTATAGAAGTCCTAGCAACTGCTGTGGGAAGGAAGATTCAAACCTGCCCTGACTAGAGGAGAACATCCCCTCTTCTTATAAAAGTGAGGGTCAGAGATGATAGGGCATACAGAAACTATATGAGGGGAGATATATGCATGGCATACAGGGCATTGTCAGACCCCACTCTGATGGACCTCTTGAATATCCACAAAACAAACAGTACCAGAATTACCTGTTCTAAAGACAAATCTTGCCTGTGATATAAATAGGACCTGCTGGAGAGATAGATATGTATCCCAGAGACTACCCCATCTATGGAACAGGCTCCCCATCCATGTGAAGCAGTGTTCCTCCCTAACCCAATTCAAGTGCAACATGGACAATTGGATGGGAAAATGGAAATTCATTCCTGGTTTGGCACCTATGTCTCTAATGCAAATAGGTAACCTGTAAACCTGTAAAAAGGATGGTGTAGTGGTACAGCGGTAGTGTTGCTACCTCACAGCAAGAGGTTTTCTGGTTTGATTCTCAGCTGGGTTGGCTTCTGTGTGGAGTCTGCATGTCCTCTCTGTGTTCATGTGGGTTTCCTCTGGGTGTTCTGTTTTCCTCCCACGTTTGAAAGACATGCATCTGGAGTGTTTTTCACCGGGCCTCCGCTAAAAATTGGCTTCATTCAAAGTCATACTTTCCCGGTAAACAAATGTTAAATAAATAAATGGTTCATCTCCCAGGCCCATGCTTACACTTATCAAGTGTATCAGAACTTGTCAGAGATTTGGGTTGCATGGCTAGGCTTAAAAAGGACCTTGTGGTCGTTACCCTAGTAAACACCTATGAACTTATACTGACTTCTCAATTTTAAATTATTTAATACACTATAAATAAAGCTCACTTGACTATAAAAGCAGTTTCCCATGGTTGCCTAATACTAATACACACACACACACACACACACACACACACATATATATATATATATATATATATATATATATATATATATATATATGGGTCTACTTCTCTTTATCAAATGGACTTTTCACCAAACTTCACATAACTGACATAACTTCTACAAAAACTCAGTATTTCGGAAGAAAATTTCAGTTAGAGAAAATAATGTAAAATGCATTGAATATCATGAAACAAAAGTAGCAGGACTACTTGTAAAGATAAATGTGATGCAGCAGACAAAATTAGGTGTGGCATGAATGACATTTTAATGTCTGTGCATCAGTGAAGGGATGATTACTTATAGAGTATGAGACATTTTCAGTGGCTATAGTTTTATTTTATAGTGATAGTGACCCAAGGATTGATCTATTCATTAAAACAGTTTTGATGTCTGGCCTCTTCAGTGGCATAGAGGGATTCAGTCCTGACTATGGCCCAGCTAACCTGTGTTTGATTAGAAGCTTGGGCAACTTATGGAGCAGCAAGGAGGGATGGGTGTGCTGTTCTGGAGAGGAGGGTGCTCTCCGATGATGCTCCGTAAGGGGAGGCATGGTCCATACAGGGGATTAGCCCTCAGACATGGTTGATTAGTGAAGGAGTGAGGAAAATGAAGTGGGTAGGGCACATAAAAAATAAACCCCTCTGGATGGAAGCAAAGATAGCTAAACCCTTGGGATGCTGTTAGCATTCATGACCAGCCCAGCAATTCTGGACTGTCTGGTGGAGTTAGGAGACCAACTGGTAGACCTGGTGTTGATGGACTGGGTCAGAAAGAATGATGTGCAAGGGTGGACCAAAAAAAAAACAGATTTGATTACTTTCTTCACTTGAAGATAAGGGTATCAGAAACTGAATATTTTGTTATTACAGTGGTCAGTATGATATGTTAACATTACTAGATAGTTTTCACAATATGCATGGTATGTGTAGATGACATTCACAATTTGTACAGTATTATATAATTAAACAGATTTTGTAATACAGCATCACAGCTGACACTATTTGGGCATCAGATCGCAACGTGGAGTGACACGGTCATTGTGACATGTTGGTCAAAGTGAGCTGTAGTAGTACCTGAAGAAACACTTAGTGAAGGCTACTTAATGAAATGCAGAATATAATAAATCAGGTTTCAGATGTGTAACTTATTTAATCACCACTGATCATGAGATATGGAAAAAGAGAAGATACTAGGAGGGTATTACAGATTTTGTTTAGGAAAACAAGAGTTACAGAAGACATGTTTTTAATGCATGTCAGAACAGATGGAAGCAAATGTAAGTTGTGGACAGATTTGTGGAAGTGCAAAATGTTTATGGGGCTAATGTAAAATGGCTGTTATATGCAGCGAAATACATGCATGTTAAACCCTGACCTTTTTAGTATGAAAGTTAAACACAGATGCATTTCTGAAGTTAGCACTGGTAAAGGAGACTTATTTATTCTTACTGAGAAAATGGAGACTATCTGACATGCATATACTGCACAATCTTTCCAAGTAGTGAAAAGAAATTTGAAATCATGAGAGTATATTTCAGGAATACGTTATACATATGCCAAAGCACCTGATAGCTCTTTAACAATAGCATTGTTAATCAATTTGTTTCCAAGTTGGAGATACAGAGAAATTTTTGAAATGCTCTTACCTATAGCATTATAAGTTTCATTTTGCTGTGCTTTATGCGCAGGACCTAAATGATGCAAAATAGGTACTCTGTGTTTGTGTGTGTGTGTGTGTGTGTGTGTGTGTGTGTGTGTGTGTGTGTGTGTGTGCGTGTGTGTGTGTGTGTGTGTGTGTGTGTGTCTGTGTGTCTGTGAGTAGTAGTACTCAAGCCATTAGGTGCACTTCTGAGGCACTACTCAGTGATTTGATGATAGAGACAATTAATAGGTTATCTGATACAGCTCTGGCTCAGGTCTCCTGTAGCCTCTTTCCTCAGTAAATAGAAAAGGTTAATTTATAAATTAAGGATGAATTAAAGGGAGAACTGTTAAGAAAATGGTGTTAAAGAGCAAGTGTCCGAGTGGATTTCTTCAAGTGGAATTATTTCAGACATTACTTGTAAGCAAGCTAGGACAGAAAGAAAATGTGTGTTGTATGAAATGATTTCAGACATCATGTAATGCAACATAATGGGAGTCTGCATTTGGAACTGCCTAGTGGATGGTACCAGTGGGCAGACACAGGACTATTGGGTACTAAAATGTCAAGTTATGTGGTATATCTGAGAGACAAAATGGACTCGAGTAATGGGAAACACATATATGCAGGCAATACAGAATGGAACTCTTTGAAGAAATTATTTGAAATTCCATTCAATGAAAGGAAGGTAGACTTTTTTTTTACCTTTATAAGGCTAGTAAGCTAGTCGCATGGCAGAAATGAGTGTTTGAGAGTCCAGAAAAGTCTGTAGGGTTTCTGTTAACGTGAAATGTACTGAAGCTGTAGCCACTGAATCGAAGGTCAGGAGTCCTGATAGGGAGGGATCCAGAACCAGTTTTATTGCAAAGGAGTTATGAGCCTAGACATTTGGTTTGTCAAGCCAGTGACTTTATTTGAGTGATACTTTATGTGAATGCCAAAGGGTTTGTGTGCAGAGACTTTAGTCTTATTCATACAATGTGACATTAACTGCTGAAACTTTTACATTTGTGCCCGGCCTATTCTATTTTTTTTTTTTTGCTTGTAAGGTACCAGTTGAAGGAACTTTTGTCATGTGAAAGTGCAATTATCTGGCAAGGAGAGATTTTTAAGTTAATTACTGTGTTTTTCTTTTTCAAAAGACTGTTACCCAAGTACTATATGTGAAAGTGTAGTTGGGACTGTCAACCCTATTCAGTATGGCACAGTTTTGTATAGTTGCCAGTGGAGTGGCTGTAAAATCAAAGCATTTGCTTTTATGATACTTTTCCATATTTCATTCCATTTTCAGCTTCTGTCTGGTGAAGTCTGTCTGCTTGTACATTTGCTTAAATAAAATGCCTTTGTTATTGAGAACTGTGGTATGTTTGCTGCCTACACATTCTACATTGCTGGATGCTGTGGGTAACAGATGCATTATATACTAACTGAAGTTCTGATTCTATCTGTCACTGCTGAATAAATGAGTGCCAATTCTCACAACAAGTAAAACATTCATTTTGTTGAAGGGTTGATGTACTGTCTGACGGTTTGTAGAATTGAAATTTGAGTACCATGAAGCAGCTGCTTGGAGTATTTGTTACTTTTCCTGAAGTAATAGCAGTGATAGCCAAGTCCGTCACCCAACCAAAGTCTGTACCTCCTGTTAGGCCTTTCAGATGTGATGAAAACCTTGAGACATACCTAGTGACTTGTGAAAGAATTGCCAGGCAAAGGGGCTAAGATTGATCTATCCTCTCTCAAGGTTTAGCAACATATCTTGTTGCAGTACCCCTCTGTGCTTATATAGATAACTGAAGTATACTCCTCTGTGCTTATACAGATAACTGAAGTATACCCCTCTGTGCTTATATAGATAACTGAAGTATACCCCTTTGTGCTTATATAGATAACTGAAGTATACCCCTCTGTGCTTATACAGATAACTGAAGTATACCCCTCTGTTCTTATATAGATAACTGAAGTATACTCCTCTGTGCTTATATAGATAACTGAAGTATACCCCTCTGTGCTTATATAGATAACTGAAGTATACCCCTCTGTGCTTATATAGATAACTGAAGTATACCCCTCTGTGCTTATATAGATAACTGAAGTATATCCCTCTGTGCTTATATAGATAACTGAAGTATACCCCTCTGTGCTTATATAGATAACTGAAGTATACCCCTCTGTGCTTATATAGATAACTGAAGTATACCCCTCTGTGCTTATATAGATAACTGAAGTATACCCCTCTGTGCTTATATAGATAACTGAAGTATACCCCTCTGTGCTTATATAGATAACTGAAGTATATCCCTCTGTGCTTATATAGATTACTGAAGTATACCCCTCTGTGCTTATATAGATAACTGGAGTATACCCCTCTGTGCCTATAGAGATTACTGAAGTATACCCCTCTGTGCCTATATAGATTACTGAAGTATATCCCTCTGTGCTTATATAGATAACTGAAGTATACCCCTCTGTGTTTATATAGATAACTGAAGTATACCCCTCTGTGCTTATATAGATAACTGAAGTATACCCCTCTGTGCTTATACAGATAACTGAAGTATACCCCTCTGTGCTTATACAGATAACTGAAGTATATCCCTCTGTGCTTATATAGATAACTGAAGTATACCCCTCTGTGCTTATATAGATAACTGAAGTATACCCCTCTGTGCTTATATAGATAACTGAAGTATACCCCTCTGTGCTTATATAGATAAGTATACACCTCTGTGCTTATACAGATAACTGAAGTATATATACAGATAACTGAAGTATACCCCTCTGTGCTTATATAGATAACTGAAGTATACCCCTCTGTGCTTATATAGATAACTGAAGTATACCCCTCTGTGCTTATATAGATAACTGAAGTATACCCCTCTGTGCTTATATAGATAACTGAAGTATAGAGAGTGGTTATTTGGACAAAGTAAGAAAGAGTTCACTGTCAAGAGCTGAGTTCACTTTGGAGGCATAAAGCCTTAAAGTTTCCTGAATGTGAATTTTCCAGATCTAAAATTGTAAGAGCACAGCTATTTCAGCTGAAATGCGTTATAAAGTTTTGTTTCGGATCAGAGGGTAAAAAGAGGAGTTTTGTATGTAAATAAACAGGAAGAGGGTCTCAATAGTCAGGAAAATATGTTAGAAATATTAGCAATAGACATAGCGAGCATGGCTGAGTACTGTTAAATGAGAGGTTTGTCAAACAGACCCATAATATGATGAAAGCTATTGTGCTATGACAGTGTATTAAGTAATGAAACTGTAAACATATTAAAAGGGAACATGTCTTCCATCCTATGCTTCAAATGTAGGAATCAGGAACATATCGCTAAATATTATAGGGGGAAGTTAGAGACCCCATTTCAAGCCATTAAGGATGTGGAGGGGAGATGAAGTCATGGAATGTGATCAAATCAGAACTGGGCTGGTTAAGGCCATGTTCTGTTATTGTGCTACTGCAAAAGTGAATCTGTATGTAATAAAAATTGAGCTACACGGACTCTTAGATTCTAGTAACATGGTTACCTTAGAGAAGGACCAATATTTTTGATAGAAAAAGGCTCACTCTCTGTAAGCCACTGTGGTTGCATGCATTAACAAGGAGGAAAGACAATACCCAGTCACCCAGGTGGAGATTCCTAAACTCAGTGGCTGTCATACCTTATCTCATTTGTGATGTAACCATTGAGAAGTGTTTCCTCTTTAAGGATCTATGGACACAGTGGGAGGGAGATAACTCTAAACAACCTGGCATACCCTCAGCCAAAGAGGTGGAACCAAAACATCCCATTGGTTTTCAGTTCACAGGAGCATCCGCCCATCTACAGAACAATAGTGGCAGGAACTAGGACAAGAAAATGTCCCTCAGTGGAAACAGAGGTAAATCCCAGAGATGAAATAAGAAATCCAAAGCAATGCGTAACTAGACAAAATGATCCTTTAATAACACACAAAAAATCAACATGCACAAAGCACCTCAGACTGAGCGCTTTCACCTGCTAACAGTCAGGCATCATCAGAGTCATACTGGTGCAGTTCAAAATGCATTTAAATAAGGAACCAAGTGCTGACATCATATCCTGCTAGTACCAAGTGCTGACATCATATCCTGCCAGTTTAGCATGTAGAAAAGACTTGAATATTTGAATTCTTAGCACAGAAAAAATTATATAAAAATGCTAACTGTTAAAATACACATAAAAATACTTTGAATAAAGTAAAATTAGCTACTATTTTTATACACAAACATAATACCCTAAACCCAAAACCACAACTCTTACTATTAAGACAATTATGAAGTAAAATGTATTTTTCAGCTGATGTTGAAATACATAGCATGCATCATGTACCCATTTCAAAAATATGTTTTGATGTCTTTCAGATATTTTGCAAACATTTTAAGCATGCTAAAACACACTCATACTTATACACACTTAGACACATTGGGCCCTCATTTTTAGTACACCAGCCATGGAAATGGACTCATTAATGGCTGGTTTAACCTTGGCATTTAGCCTTAGTTGCCATTCCATTTCCCTCACCTGCAAACACAAATCCTGGTCACCTCCCCTGGCATCGGTGTATTCTCTGTCTGTTACAAAGAAAATAAACTTTTTGAAATTAGCACAAACAAGACTATGTGTGTATAAAGCACTAGCTCTTTTTGCATTTCTAATGTCTGTATTGTGCTCCATAATTCTCACATGCAACCTCCTAACCGTCTTCTGCACATAAAATGCAGGGCATGAGGTGCATGTAGCCAGGTATACCACTAATTTGATGTTACAGTTGCAGTGCCCTGGACACCTCAAAGTCTTGTCGTAAGAATCTACCTGAACATACGATCCATCATTAATAAACCTGCATGTGGAACAACTTCCACACCTGTGCATCTTGTATAGTAACAAATTCCTCATCATACCAGTGTCCTTTTCTAAAATCTCTGATATTCCTGCCCCTGCTATAAACCACTTTGGGCTGAAGACCAAGTCTGCTCTGAAAGTCAGCATCAGATACACCTTTCCAAGCTTTCCTGATACTTCGTCTTAGATCAGGGGCATCATGAGTGTATGGAACACCCATAGCATCAAATTTGTTTCTGTCATGCAAGCTGATATCCAAATTCATCCTACCAACACAATCATCCCCAGAATTATCCAAACTAATCTTCAGAATAGGTCTAAATTTAGTGGTCCGATTTCTAATGACCTCCTTTTGAGTGTCAAGCAAGAGCTTGATAGGGTATACTTGTTAGAAAAATATATATTCACATATATGCTGCCTAGAAAAATATATATTCACATATATGCTGCCTAAAAAATATATATATTCACATATATGCTGCTTAAAAAAATATGTATTCAAACATTCAGACATATATAAGTTGTGTGGTCAGATATATAGAGAAATGTGTGCTTTAGACAGGAATAAATGTGCTCAAATCTATATGGAGAGCAAAGGTTGAAAAATAGTATAATATGTAATGCATTTAATTCTATTTTACTAGAATAATAGTAGAAATAAGGACATTGTGACTGACCAGGTGCTTGCAAGGCTGTAATATTCTCATGGGAAAGTAACTTTTTAAAAATTGTAATATCAGCATTCTTTCTATGAATGATCATGATGTAAAAACCCTGTCACTGACCACGTCAGTGAGGTGGGCAAAAGCTGATAGCAAACAATATAAATGACATGTGTTTCACTAATAAAACTAGACAAAATTCTGTACAAGTTTGTGTATGGTTTTTTGCCTCCTAATGTACATTAGAGTATTTGTAAATTAGATACTTGAGTTTCCTGCATTACTGTCTGTTATTGACTGTCATTTTAAAAATGCCTAATGATTTTTACAGTCTGATTTTAACAATTTATTTAAAATTTTGGTCCTTCGGACCGGAATTCCCTTGGTAAGCTGCAGGTCACAGAGTGCATGGGTGGTTATAAATCTGCAGGGAGAAGCTGCCAAACCAAAATGGTTCTTCTTAAAGTGAAAAGACCTCCGACTGAATTGTTGTGTGTAAAGAGGCTGTCCACTTTCTGATCTGTGGCTGAAAAGCGGAAGACTGGGCCCCAAGAAGACAAAACAGCAGTAGCGGAGGCTCAGGTAAGAAAAATTTCCCTCTTTGTCTTTGTTTTAGATCAGGGACCAGGTTACACTGTGCTATTGCTAAGGTTTGTGATAGCAGGGAGAGAGAGTCAAAGTATTGTATCTTGAGTCATAGATCAGGGAATAACAAAGCAAAGTAAACAGTCATTCTAGACACTACTGTGGATATGGGGAAATAAGATACCACGTGGTACAAGAGAAGGGTTACGTAACAGTCTTTTTAAGACATGGGAGATCAGTGCACTAAGAGATCACGAGATCCGCTAACGGATAATGTGAAGCATATGCAATTGCAGTAAGCAGATAATGTGAGATATTTTGCAAAATATGTTAACAACTATAAATTTGATAGTAAACTAGATAAACTTTCACTAGTTAAACTCCTTAAACAAGCTTTAATCTGATGCAGGGCGTCAGGCAAAAGAAAACAGCACCAACTAGGCATACCTCAAGCACATAGGTGGATTGAGGAAGCAAATTGTAAAAAAACAAAAGCTTAAATTCTGAAACATTTTTAGACAACAGAGTGAAAGGTCTAACAGACAGAATCTCTAAAAAATGAAAACTTAGAGCAGACTGGACTTGCATTAATTAATGCATACAACAGGAAAATGAGACAGTAGATGGATATTATGCTAGATTATTAAAATGCTTTAAACAACAATTAAAAAAATACATTTTTAAAAGGTTGCATTGCCTCTGTTAGTAGCTTTATTACAAGGCATATGATAGATCACTGAACAAGCAGGCTGCAAGCCTTACTTGAGTATGCTAGACGTACTGAAAGACACTTTAATAGTAAAAAGAAAAAAAGGCACAAGTCTTCACTGCTGAAGACGGGGCTGAAGTATTTGTATTACAGTCAGGTAAAAAGGGCATCTAGCTAGGGACTATAAACAAAATAAAAAAGCAATGACAGAAGATAAAGGAGATGTGGACTGACTATATGATAGTGATAATAACCAAAAATCATCAGGAAAGGTTAATAAACAAAAAAAAAATGTGAATGTAGTAGAGGGAATAGAGGAAGTACAAACAGATGTAGAGGATAAAAATGAAAATAAAATTTTAGATTTAGCATTGTTGAGCCTGGAGCTCTACCTAGCAAATACAAAACCAGAAGTAACACTTCTGGTTTCCTGTGTGACTCAGGAGCGTCACGGACTTTGATACACCCCTCCAAGTTACCAAAACATTCTGAATCACCTGATTATATATTAGTAAAAGCAGCAAATGGACAGCTATACAGGGAACCACTTTCCCATAATATAGCAATAACTGACCCTGTTTCAGGTATGACTCAGAAAAGTAAAATTGTAGTTTCTGCAAAATATCCAGTAAACTTACTGGGAAGAGACCTTGTGCAGATATTTGGCATAGCAGTAGTTCCTACCATGCAGGGTATGGAAGCACAAAGACAAATGGATGCTTTTGTGGTGTGATCAGAGGGTGAAGCCTATTATTGGTACAGCCAGGACCTAGTTATGATTGGTCCAGGGGCAGTAACCAAAGAACTGATAAACGTAGCCATCAGTAAGGTACCCTCCCTTGACACTGATCAGCAGCACTTGTTACATTGTACTCCATACTACTGTAGCACACCAGGACCTGATAAGAAATATAAGTAAGAATCCTGCTGACAAATTAATATTACAAACTTTATGCTGGGATACTGAGGGAAACAGTGTAGTAAGCTGTTCATTACCTCAGGAGTTCATGAGATTGTATAAGTCCAATAGACTGCCACATGTCAGCTTGACAAAAAACAAAAGTGTTAAATGGGCAGACTTAAAAAAAAAGGTAACAAAATGGGAAAACAGACTGATTTAAAAATGTCAGGACAAGGGATATAAAACAAAACTGAATTGGTTGACACAGACACATACAGCTGTACACTTGCAATCTAGTAAGGACAGCTGATTAGCATTTTATTAAAAGAAAAGAAGAGGCCTTGTGTAAAATTCCAACAACTCTGTGGTCAACAGGCAAGTTAAATGTAGGGCTTATTCAAGCAGCAGGACCAGTTACAATTACCCCAAAGTCAGCTTTTAGACCACAGAAAAGACAATACATTTTGGAAAGAATGCAAAAGTAAAAATTAAGCCTATAATAAGCAGCATTACTCAAAAAGGAGTACTGGTAGAATCTCCTGATTCACCATGTGATACACCCTATTTCCTGTTAAAAAGCAAACGGGAATGGCAGATGGTACAAGATTTATGAGCTGTAAATAATGCAGTAATACCTAGAGCACCTGTGCCAGACCCACATACCTTGTTAAATGATTTAAAGCCACAACAGAAGTATTTTACTGTGGTAGATATAAGCAATGCTTTCTTTTCAATACCTATACATCCTGATAGTCAATATTGGTTTGCATTTACATTTCAGGGTAAAAGGTATACATATACTCGACTACCACAGGGATATTGTGAGAGCCCAATAATATTTGCACAAAAATGGCTAGCAACCTGGCAGGGTCTACCCACCAGAAGGTAGTCAAATTTTACTTTATGTAAATGACATCTTGCTAGCAGCACCCAGCAGCAGTGCAGGGTGAATACAGTAGCATTATTAAAATTTTTAGTAATACAAGGACACAAAGTAAACAAAAGTAAGTTACAACGTTGGAAAAAAAACACAGGTTAGATACCTGGAATATGTGATATTCAATAAAGGTAAAATACTAGATAATGGGAAAGAAAAAAAAAAAACAGCAATTTTGCAAGCACCCAAACCAACAACTAAAAAAAAAATAATGTCTTTCTTAGGTACAACTAATTTTTGTTGGAACTGGGTACCAAATTATTTTACAATGGAAAACAAAAGCAGAAATGGCTTTCTGCAGGTTAAAGCAGTTAATAGCTTCTTCATTAGTTTTAAGACTTCCAAGTTATCACAAACGTTTTTTTTTTTTAGACCATAGATTGTAAGCAATGGTACATGACATCAGTATTAAAGCAACAACATGGGGATAAGCAATGCCCCATAAGCTTACTATTCATCACAGTTAGACCCAGTGGTGCAATCTTTGCCTCACTGTGTACAAGCAGTAGTTGCAGCAGCAATGGCAGTGCAGGCTTCAGCCTCAGTGGTGTTATTCCACCCTCTCACATTGAGAATGCCTCATGCAGTTGCAATAGTTCTGCTACAAAGAAAAAGTTGCATACCTTTCTCCTGCTAGACATCTTTCATGTATGACCATACTGCTGAGTCAACCTCATATCAACAGTTAGCTTTACCTAGACAAGATCTTACAGATATGCCCTTGGATGATGCTGAGGTGACATATTACGTGGATGGCTCATGCAAAAGGGGTCCTACAGGGAAAAATCTGGTGGGGTATGCAGTAGTTACAGACACTAAAAATTTAAAAGCACAAACTTTGCCACACAACTTGTATGCTCAAGCAGCAGAACTGGTAGTTTTGACAGGAGCATGTATTTTAGTAAAAGGCAAAAAAGTAAACATATATACTGATAATCAGTATGCTTTTTCTACAGTGCATGTGTTTGCACAACAATAAATAAAATAGAGGGATGATTACATCCAGTGCAAAACCTATTAATCATAATTTATTTTGGAGCTATTAAAATCTATTCAGTTGCCTACCAAAGTAGCTATTTGTAAATGTGTAGCTCATACAAAACAACAGGATAAGATTTCAAAAGGTAATGCAGATGCAGCTGCAAAGCAAGCAGCCTCAGACTCAGAAACTTTATTTTTGAATGAAAAATTACAACCCTTTGAGATTTTAGATTTAGACATGTTAAAAACAATGCAAATGCTTACTACAAAAGCAAAAAACAAAACTGGGTAAAACAAGGTGCAATTTTTGAAAATGGACTGTACATTTCCAAAGGAAAAAAAAAAAAAAACAATATTGCCGTCTAATTTATTTAAATATGCAGCTTTGTTGAGCCATGGGCAGAGCCATGTCTCAACAGGGATGGTACAGTTAGTAAATAAAATATTCCAAACATATGGATACATAAATTATACAATAAAATTTTGTGCAGCTTGTCATACTTGTAACAAGCACCATGCACAAGGAGCATTTAAAACAAGCAAGGAGTTTCCTACACCACCATATCCATTCCATACTATTTGTATGGACTTCATAGAGTTGAATAAATGTGAAGGAAAGAAATACTGTTTAGTGATCATAGATATGTTTTCAAAATGGGTAGAAGCTTTTCCAACCAGGAATCCGGATGCAGCAACAGTGGCAAAGGCCCTAGTAAAGGAAATAATTCCTAGATTTGGCATACGGAAAGAATCTATAGTGGCAATGGGACACATTTTGTCAATCAGACAATTCAACAACTTGGGAGATTTTTGGGATTTCCTTAAGGAATCACTGCTTACCACCCACAGTCAGCAGGACTGGTGGAGAGGTACAATGGGATTTTAAAAACAAGTTAAGGAAGTTGATGAGTGAGACTCAGAAAATTGGATTTGCTGTTTACCTCTAGCATTGCTGAGCATGAAAACAGTAACAAATGTAAAGGGTCTAATCCCCTTTGGAAGGGCATATTATGTGCCTCAGTAAAAAGCTCTCATGCCTGCAGAGCTGGAGGCTGACAGTTCACTAGCTAATTATATAAAGAAACTGTTAATAAATAAATCTGTTTTGCAGTTTAACTCTTTTTCAGACAAAAGAACTTTCAGCTGAATAAGAACTTTGTGACTGATACACAAGGGCAAAATGGCCAAGAGTAAAGCAAACAAAAAGCAGAGCAACCCAAGAACTATTGCATATTTGTTGACTAAATATGACAATTTTTCTCTTATTGTGGTTTTTCTGCACTGCACCAAACCAAAAGTGAGAAGACGTGATAAACTGTTTATAGACTGGCATCCAAACTTTAACACATACCTGGCCATGAAGCAAGTGTATACAGAGACTATAAACTTTTCAAATTGCTGGGTTTGTACAGCTATACCAACAGCATATAAAAGACTGTAATGCCCACTGTCCCTTTGTGGATAAAATGAGACTTTGGAAAGTTTTTTTATACAGAAACTGTGAGATCACAGGACAAAATTGCTTTATTTTTACCTGTCACACAAAAAGGAGTTGTATGTTTCTACAAAAGTGATACCCTCCAGGTGGGCTGGAGTAATGGTAATATAACAATGTCTTATAAATGTTACATTAAAGTCAAAAGTGGGGGCACTGTTTGTAATACTAACCATGATTCATATCTGAGTTCAATGAAAACTACATTAAATGCAGTATGTGACAATCCAGTCTTAACTAAGCAATTGTCTATTAAGGATAGAAAAATGTTTCATGCAGGAATAACACGTATTAGTACCAAAGTAATGATTTTATTTGTGGGAAAAAGGCATATAAATGGTTACCAGAGAATTGGTCCGGCAGTTGTTTTTTGGGTTATCTGGTTTCAGCAATAAGACATACTGCAGAATTACCTTTGGGTAAAATACAAAACGTAAGGAAAACAGCTCGAGAATCTGAAGGTCCAGTTAAAAAAACCTGTGAATCCAGTTGGAAAAATCGAAGCTGGTTGGAAAGACCATAATTCAGTGAAAGACAAAAGTAAATTAACTCATATGGACTTGGGCAACAGTGTTATATCCAGGGCAGGAATACCACCAGCCTATGGAGCAGTCAAATCGATCTGGGAGCTGAGAAAGCTGTCAAGAAGTCATGAGCAATTTCCACCCTAGAATTGGTGACTGATAAACTAAATGCAATAAGAACTGTTGTGCTACAAAATCGAATGGCTCTTTACTTCACCCTAGCGGCAAGAGGTGGTACACGAAGAAGAATGCTGTGCTTTTATCCCTGAGGATCGTCACGAGACAAATAACCACCTAGAGGTAATTCAGCAAGTATCAACAATGACTAAACCAGACCCAAACCCACTGATGGACTTTTTCCAGAATCTGTTTGGGGGTGGGTTCCATCCTATTAAACACTTAATTGCTATTTGTGTGGGTATACTCCTAATAGGAGCATGTGTTTACTGTGAAATTCCCTGCATGAAAAGATTAATCAAAAATTTGTTGATATATCTGTTACTAAAACTTTTTACCAAAGTGTTGAAATTGAAAGATTAATTTCAGATGATGCTTTTTCTGAAATATAAAATAAATGACTTACTTAGCTGAAAGTCCTTGAAAGGAAAAGGCTAAGAAATGAAATGATATTGTTTATGTTTCAAATAGAATGAAATGCATTAACAGGAGGGAGAATGTTAGAAAAATATATATTCACATATATGCTGCCTAGAAAAATATATATTCACATATATGCTGCCTAAAAAAATATATATTCACATATATGCTGCTTAAAAAATATGTATTCAAACATTCAGACATATATAAGTTGTGTGGTCAGATATATAGAGAAATGTGTGCTTTAGACAGGAATAAATGTGCTCAAATCTATATGGAGAGCAAAGGTTGAAAAATAGTATAATATGTAATGCATTTAATTCTGTTTTACTAGAATAATAGTAGAAATAAACTATATTATTGCTTGAAGCATAAGCTGCAGTATAATTAGAAACTTGGCCTCGGCCTGGCTCATGGCTGTCAGTGAAAGATTATTTTGCAAAGTTAGAAAATAATAAATCTGTGTGCATGTATCTTTCCTGCTTCCACCAGAAGAATGGCCTTGTCGCACTATCAGAGATAATGCCCAGCTGGTGAACAAGAAAGAGACAAAGAGAAGCATTAAAGAAGACATGCACCCATTGTATTCGAACTAATCTAAGAGCCTTGAATTGGCTACATCCTCGGAAGGACATTGTGACTGACCAGGTGCTTGCAAGGCTGTAATATTCTCATGGGAAAGTAACTTTTTAAAAATTGTAATATCAGCATTCTTTCTATGAATGATCATGATGTAAAAACCCTGTCACTGACCACGTCAGTGAGGTGGGCAAAAGCTGATAGCAAACAATATAAATGACATGTGTTTCACTAATAAAACTAGACAAAATTCTGTAAAAGTTTGTGTATGGTTTTTTGCCTCCTAATGTACATTAGAGTATTTGTAAATTAGATACTTGAGTTTCCTGCATTACTGTCTGTTATTGACTGTCATTTTAAAAATGCCTAATGATTTTTACAGTCTGATTTTAACAATTTATTTAACAATACTCTTTCGTTAAACATTCCTATAAGTTTGTAAAGTTCCTTGCCAAAATCTAAATCACAGTTCACCAATCTGGATAGTCGAACCATCTGACCCTTCACTACGCTCTTACAGTGATGTTCCGGGTGGCAACTGTCATAATGTAAAAGTGTATTACTATACGTTTTCTTTCTAAATATGTTTGAAATTAATTCTCCTGAGTTGTTGCCTTTACTTAATAGAATATCAAGGAAATCTATTTTCTGGGCATGAACCCTGTAAGTAAATTTCAAATAACTAGACACTCCGTTCATATAGTCTAGGAATTCCACAACTTCTTCATGTGTACCTTCCCAAACCACAAGTATGTCGTCCAAAAATCTATAATACACTTTGATTTTGGACATAAAGAGTGATGAAAAAACATTATTCCTTTCCCATTCGGCCAAAAATAAATTTGCGAACACTGGGGCGCATTTTGCCCCATCACCACACCAGTCTTTTGGTGAAAGTATTCCCCCTCAAACATGAAAAAGTTATTTTTGAGCACTATCTCTAACAATTCTGTCAGTAAGTTGATCTTTGTTTGGTTAATTATCCCACTGTTTGTCATGCACTCCATAAAATATTCCAAACCAATGTCGTGGGGGATCACTGTGAATAAACTCACTAGATCAATAGCCACAAACCAATCATAGATTCATAGATTAGTACTAGGCTAAATGCCATTGTGGACCATTTTAAGCATAGCCAATTACCCCATGTGAGAATCAAACCCTGCACCTTGTAAACACCTTAACCATTATGCCATCCTCCCACAACTGCCCTAAACCGCCATGCAGGTCTCAAACCCAGGACCCTATGCCCCATAGTCACAGTAGTTAACCACCAAGCCATCACAGAAGTAAATAAACAACCTCTGCTAGACTCGAAGCCAGGACCTTGCACACCCTAGACAAACTCATGTACCACTAAGCCATGACAGACACTAAAGTTTTTGTAGGTATCTCATGATGTATGTCATTCATTAGGCCTTCTAGGATCATTTTCATTTAGTACTAAGTATATTGTCCTACATCAGATCTTACTCAGACTGAGACATAGATTTATAGATTAGTATTAGGCTCACTGCCCTTGTGGGCCATTTTAAGCCAATTACCCCATGTGAGAATCAAACCTTGCACCTTGTGTCTGTAAGGTAAACACCTTAACCATTATGCTAACCTCCCTCCCATCTTTTTCTATGTTAATCTCTCTTAACAATTCCAGGCAATGCCAAGAATCTCGCAAAACATATTTAAAACTACCCATCACAGATTTACAAAAATGATCAATAAAGGCTGCTAGTGGTTCAGTTTTAGGATTATGTGCTGCAACAATAGGCCTGAATGGAGGGTCACTAACATTCTTATGTATCTTAGGTATTTTGAATATAATCGGAATCCTAGGCACATCCACTTTCAAAAAATCATATTCATCAAGGGTAAGTGTATCTTGCATGAGGGGGTCAAATAGCATGATGTCAATTTTGGAATATGCCCCATGTATCTTCGAGTCTATATCACATAGTCAAAGTCTTATAACTTCGAACACGTAATGTTCAAACCATTATGTTCGAAGTTACAAAACTTCAACTATGGATAAAAAACAAAACAACGGAAAACAAAATAAACTGTTTTAAGCAGGGGGGCAAGCCTCCCTGCATTCCCACACTCCCCACTACTTAAATATATCAACTCTGAGATCGCACCCCATTTCACAAAATGGAAACCTCCGCTTATGGAGATTTCCATTGAAACGCTCGAACTTTTACAAATTCGAACTTATGGTCTCGACCATATGAGGTTCGAACTTGTAAAAGTTTGACTACACGATAGGAACCTGTATCTCCTTTAAAGACACCCTTTCATAATTTTCTTCGTTGTTCAGCAAAAGATACATTTTGCATACATAATCAACCTGCTTCATAATCGCGATGCCACCCCCTTGTCTGGTTCATCACCCTGTAATTCTTGTTAGCTGATAATTCTTTCAATGCCAAACTCTCTTCTTTGGTAAGATTGTTGCATCTAAATCTACTATTCTTTACAATTTCCCTAAAGTCATTCTCGATAAGCAGTTCAAACAAACATACCATCTGGTTGCTGGGAGGTAGAAAAGTACTTATAGGTTTTAATGTAAATGATTCACTAATTGGACCTTGATTTTACCTGATATGTAAAAAAGTCTTAAATTAACAAGTAATTTTGCAATGTCTGTTCTGAATACAGGCACAAAGTTGAGGCCTTTTCCTGAAACTCTAGTATGTTCAACTGTTAAAGTGAAATCACTTAAATTATAAATAGTGCCAGTTTTACATCTCAAAGTGGGCCCATTCAAAGCATTTTCATTGATACCAGATCCAGCAACATTTATTGAAGTGTTCACATTGTCAAAATAACTACTGAATGAAAAAGCAGTGTCACATTCAAATGCAGTTGTGTTAAAAGGCAGTGTAACATTGTCAAAGTGCAGGAACTAGTCTGTTGTTACTATGTACAGCTCCAGGAAGACTAATGTTTGTTTAAGTTTATATGGGAGACAGAGGATTCTCATGCATGCATGATAATCTACTACAGGTAGGTGAAGGCAAGTAATACAGGAAGAAAGAAGGTCCCAATAACCCACTGTTGTGAAGAAGTTACAAGAAAATGTTGAGGAGGTTGGGGTATCCCAGAAACATGAAGTGGGGGGGGGGGGTTAACCAAGAATTGGTCAAGGAAAGGAAAACCTGAAAGAGAAAAGGAGGGTTTAAGACAACAGGAGGATAGTGATGGCCCTTTGGAGTGCTGGAGTAAGTTAACCTTCCTTAGCATTCTTAGCAAGGGACTTGGAGACCCCCATGTTTGCCTTAGTGGTTGAAGAGGTAGAGCCTTCTACCACCTGGTGGTGTAATCACTGAAAGAGACACCAGTCTGTCTCACCTGCCATTAGGTCATCCATACCTGAAGAGACCTCACTGGAAGAATGAGACCATAAGTCAGGCTAGGGAGAATATATCCATGGTAGGGGTATTCCCCTGTTGGGCCATCAAGAGCCTACATATACTCAGAGATATGGACTGACCTGTTGTATTGGGAAGCAAAAGAGAAAAAGGAAGTTATATAACAGTTCCTAGTACCAAGCCCTTCGGAATCATAGTTATGAAGATGGCTCACAGCACAGATTTGGGAATGCTTAGGCATAGACAAGACTAATGCAAGGGTCCTGGTCAGGTTTTGTTTGCCAGGTATAATGATGTAGGTTGAAAACTCCTCTGCTAGCTCTCCAGAATGTCAGCAGGCAGACTCATATCCTGTATTTAAAAATTCTTTAATTCCAATGCCCATAGTTGTGGTACCATTTGAGAGAATTACAATGAATATAGTAGTAGGAACACTGACCAGATCTAGCAATGGACACCAGTATATATGAATGATCATAAACTATGCTTCTAGATTTTCTGAGCCTATTTCTGTCTTGAAAGCCAATGCTAAAGCCATTTGAAAAGCACTGGCACTACTATTCTCCTGGGTTGGTATAACAAAGGAGACTGTGATGGACCAAAGTATCCCATTCATACCAGACATTACACAGCATCTTTGTCAGACCTTCCGAGGGATTGCTTGGAATACAAGGAATTATTGTGACTGTTTTGATTAAATGCCCACAATTCTCCTGGAAGAAATGGGACTGTGTCAATAGTCCCTTTGTTAAAATTGAGAACAGCTAAACTTTGAAATAATTTTTCAACTATTTTATGTGTGCTTTGATGTCAGTACATTTCGCATATTTAATAAGATATTTAGTCAGTTTTTTATTTTCAAAATTTTTTTATTAATTTATTTTACATACATTACTGATGCTTCATATTGAATATATATTTTTGATTCATTTAAGGTTTTAGATTTGATATTTTGTTTAAGGCTGATCAGTTAGTTGTTACAACTACATATTTCATTACTTAACTTCCTGTGTACTTACATTTGTCCGTAATGACACTATTTAAACTTCCTCCAAGTGTTTTAAGATCAGTTCTAAGGAAGTCCAGATACTATGGACAAAAGCACTGATTCTTGTCACTATACTTTTAATAAATGATTCGGGTTTTATATAAGCCTTGTTTATTTGGAACTAAAATCGACTCCCTCTTATCTGGTCTCACTGGGACCAGACCTTAGGCTGGATAAATGAATGGCTGGTTAATCAGAAAAAGCATACAAAATAGCATTTACACACACACACACACACACACACACACACACACACACACACACACACACACACACACACACACACACACACACACACACACACACACACACACACACACACACACACACACACACACACACACTCTTACCATCTCTTTCAATGAAATGGCTAGTTTAAAGTCTGTCTATGTGGACTGTGTTTACATCCATGTTGGCAGGTGTGTGTGTGCAATACATACATGGTCCTCATTAAAGAAGAAGACACTGCCACTGCAGAGTAAAAACGTTAATCTGATATTGTTAATCCTCGTTCATTCCTTACTCATGGGTATCGGTTCCGACCTCAGAACCAAGCCGGCCATTTTCCAAGCTCGTGTCAGCTTCAAACTCTCAAGCTAAACTCTTACCCACAATCCCCCTCTCCCTGTTACCTCAGATTTCATTTGCCGCGTTGCCATTCGGTCGTGTCAAGCTACTTCTCTTGAGCTAAGTACAGTTATTTGTTGTTTAATAATCTTTCATATTACTTTTATGTCAGAAAAGTTTATTTTTCATTGTCTCTTACGCTATCGCATCTACCGTACATATTTTCTTCAGGTTTTTCTGTTCTTTTCTCTACCTTTTTACCGCGAGGTATTCTCTCTTTACCATCGTTGGTAATCCTTCCCTTTTTTCTCATACCTTCGGGTATTCTTTTGTACCATTGCTGGTACCTTTTTCTATTAATTAATTTGCTGTCATGGCAGATAAGAAAGGTAGTCCTGGGTTTAAGCGGTGTTCTGATTGTGGACACAAACTACCTACTTCTGATGCACACTCTTTGTGTGTTTATTGTTTGGGGGCGTCCCACTTGTCTGTTGTCCCGCCCTGTATTATTTGTGAGAACTTTTCGAATAGAACCTTGTTGAAAAGGAAAAACAAGCTGTTACTGAAGGGACTTTTTAAATCGCCCTTTTCAGAGGCTATTTCTGGGTCGGAGGCCTCAACCCCTCCTAGAGCCCATAAGAAAATCTTGGATGTTCCTACCAAGACTAAATCCTTGCCTTCGTACTCCTGCCAACCAAAACCTAAAAAGGCTACATTTACGGCTCCGGAGCTCACTCAGTCAGCCCCAGTGCTTTTGGTGCCTAGACCTTTGGCACTGAGGCCTTAGGCTCCATTAATGATCTCGGCTCCGTCTTCTCCTACAGCCTTCACTATTTTGGCACCGAGGGGGTCCTCGGTTCAGACTATTACCACTGTATCGGCATCGACTATTCAGTTGGCACAGACCTTGACCACGTCAGCTCTGAGATCTTCCTCGGAACCAACTCCTTTATTGTTAACTCCAGTTTAGTCGGTTCCGGCTTTGGTACCAACAACCACTTCGGCACCGATCCCTGTGTCAGGGCAGACCATGACCTCAGCACCGATGACTTCTTCGGTGCAGACACCCATAGTCCACTCACTCTCAGCACCATGACCTCGGCACCGTTGTCCTTGATGCAGATGGGTGAGATGGGCACCGAGTTTGCCTCTTCTGTGGACAGGTCTGTTTCTCCCTCAGTCTTCATGAGGTCCACTAGAAGCTTTTCCGAACACGATGTGTTGCATCTTGTGGATCAGGTGCTTTTGGCCAGATGTATCCTACCCCTCAGGAACTACCCTTCCTTGGGAGGTGATCACCCATCTCCAAAGACCCCTTCTTATTCTCCTCCTTCATTGCCCTTGATGTCCATGGATTTAGCACAGTCTTCCCCTTCTGTGGTTCCCTTTATGGATCTCACTAAGGAACTGCAGTTGCCTTCATGGCAGGAAAGTTTTGCTATGATCTAGGATGTCAGTTGTGACATGCATAGTTTGCTGCTCCACAGACATCCAGGGACTCCAGGTCGACAGGCTGAGCCACTTAGGGGAGGGGTGACCCCTATCCTAGACATGCACTCCTCTTCAGGTGGACCAGCCTTCCAACTGATGGAGAAGGCTTTCGCTGCTGCTGGTGATACTGGACTGTCTATACCTCCACCCTCCTCTGGTACACTGATTTCACAAGTCGCACCTAGCGGACATCGGGTGCAAGAGCCTCAGGACTTATTCCCACAGGAATCCCCTTTTCTGCTGTCTTCTCCAGCTTCTTCCACTGAGGAGGTCCACCAGAAAAGTTCATGTAAGAGGAAGCACATGGACTCCACAGAGGAGTTCCTCACTGAAGACACAGATTTTGATGAGGGGGAAGGATCCCCCCGGTCACCCTCTGAGGTATCCTTTGGTGATATCCTCAAAATCCTGAAACAGAGAGGTGAATGGCAGTCCTCTAATCTGACCTCTGAGGAATCTGTGTTCCTGCAGGCCTTTCGCACCCGGCCCCCTACTTCCTGGGTTACTCCACCTGCCGATGAACTTGTCCTGCTTATCGTGCAGCATGCTTGGAAGACTCCTGACACCATCGAAGCTATTCCCCAGAGGCCAGGTAAGATTTTGTCCCCTCCTGCTTCGGATCCCCATTGGTCCAAAGGTCTTCCTGTGGATGCTTTGGTGGTGGTGGCAGCAACAAAAAAGGATCTGGCAGAAGAAGAAAGTCAGACTCTCCATCCACCTAACAAAGAGTCCTGGGCCCTGGACAGAATAGGGAAATGCACCTTTGCTTCAGCGACCTTTGCTATCAGGTCCCTGTATTATATGGCACATTTTACCAGGCTTCAAAGGGATCTGAGTTCTGAGCTCTCTGAAACCTTGGCTAGTGCCGTGTCTGATGAGGTCCGTGACAAAGTGGCCTCTCAGCTGGCCACCATTGAATCAATATCTAACTCCTTTATGCGACTGATATCTCACACATCAGAAGGAGCAGCTAGAGCAACGGGTTCAGCTGCGGTCTTGAGACGACACACCTGGATGCGCTTGTGCAATTTCACAGAACCCTTTAAGGCTTCCTTTCTTAATGCCCCCATTGAGGCCTCCTCGTTGTTTGGGCCCAAAGTTAAAAGCACACTGGCCAGATGTGAACAGAACGGTAAGACCCTTTCTGCAGTAGATGTCCATTATTCTTCCCCTCAATGTGCTTTCTCCCAAAAATCAAAAGAGTGGGAAGATATGCTTCAAGAAATCTCAGGGCCCTTTCCGTGACAAACAGGCCGAGTTCTCCCCTAGAGGCAGAAGGGGAAACTCACAGGGAAGATGCTCCTTTTTGGGCAGAGGGTGTCCGCGTAACCAGGGTTCCAGGGCTTCTTTCCCTGGTCAATCCTACCAGCGCTCCTGAAGAGCGGCCCAACTCCTTTCCTCTGGAGGTGGTTGGGGGGAAGTTTCTCCTTGTACCCTTCTGCCTAGCTAACCATCACCACCAATTCTTGGGTATAAAGGATTATAACCAGAGGTTATCATATCCCCTTTGATCTTTGTCCTGCCCCTTCAAAAAACCTTCCCGACATTCCACCCAGTCAAAGGGAAGAAGCAGCACTAGAGATAGAAAAGCTGCTAAGAGAGTCATCCAAATAGTCCCTCCAGACCAGATGGGATCCAGATTCTACTTCAGACTATTTTTGGTGCCTAAGAAAACCGGGGACTGGAGACCAATTTTGGATCTTAGTGTATTTAACAAGTTTGTGAGAGTACAAAAATTCCGGATGGTCACAATGCAGTCTATCCTCCCGCTTTTGGAAAAAGATGATTGGATGTGCTCTATAGATCTTCAAGATGAGTACTACCACATAAAAGTGGACAGGCCATGAAAAAGATTTCTGCGCTTCCGTGCAGGAGCCAGTCTCTACCAGTTCAAAGTACTGCCCTTCAGACTCTCTACAGCCCCCCAGAGTGTTCACAAAGTGCATGGTAGTTGTCACAGCTCACTTACGACTTCAAGGATTCCAGGTGTTTTCATACCTAGATGACTGGCTCATTTCCGCCCCTACCAGACATCTACTGAAAGAAGCCCTGGCATACTCTTTCCTCGCTGCTCAAAGGCTAGGCATAACCATAAACTGGCAAAAATGCAATCTCACCCCATCTCAGTCGAAAGAATTCATAGGGGTTATCTTGGACACAAAGAACTGCAGAGCTGTTATTCCAGAGCACAGAATTCTAAAGATAAAGCAACAACTGATTCCAATCCTTTCAAGGGAGAAATCCACGGCTCACTCGGTCCTACAGCTGTTGGGTTCATGGCAGCCTCCATCACCATTGTTCCCCTGGCCAAGTTTCACATGAGGCTTCTACAATGGCTACTGCTTACCCAATGGTATCCTTTTCAGCATCCTCTTTCAGCCATGATTCGAGTAACCCACAGGTGCAAACAGGATTTAAATTGGTGGATGACACACAATCTGTCACAATGGTCTTGTCCCTTCTCCCCCACAGCAACCCAAGGCCACAGTAACCACAGGCACCTCCCTCATAGCACCATATTGGCCTTGACAGATTTGGTTTCCCTTCCTTTGGCCTCAGCTACTAGATTGACCATGGATTCTCCATCCAACCCCAGAGCTGATCTCACATCCACAGAACCTGATTCATCCCAACTTGAACAGCCTGAAGCTCACAGCTTGGCTACTCCACTTCCCTTGATTGCCAGGCAGAATGATCTTTCTTTACCAGTACGTGACATTCTCATTGCATCTCATAAGTCTTCCACTAGAATTACTTATCTGAGCAAGTGGAAAAGATTTACCTGTTGGCTGAAAGATAAGCAAGTAGATCCCTTCTCAGCACCAGTGTCAATAGTACTAGACTACCTGTCCGACCTCTTTCAATCGGGTCTATTGGCCTCTACCATTAGAGTTCATTTGGCTGCAATTTCTAATTTTCATGAGGGTGTCCAAGATTCCTCTCTTATGTCCCACAAGTTGTGCAAGACCTTCATAAAAGGTGTGAATCATCTGAAGCCACCTTTTAGAGAACCTATTCAACCATGGGATTTATCATTAGTTCTACAAGCTCTGACAATGCCACCTTTTGAACCTGCCTCTTCTTGCGACCTCAAGTATTTGTCATGGAAAACCTTGTTTTTGGTCGCCATTACTTCTGCCAGACATATTTCTGAGCTTCAAGCTCTATGTATCAAGAGTCCGTACTTGATTTTTCATAGAGATAGAGTGTCTCTGAGAACTAATCCATCTTTTCTGCCTAAAGTGATCTCTGAAATGTCCATTAACCAAGCCATTGAATTGCCAGTTTTCTTTCCCAATCATTCAAACAGAGGAGAGTATTGCCTACATGCCCTAGATATCCACAGGCAAATTCATTTTTACTTAAACAGGACTAGGCCCTTTCGTAAATCTGACCAGTTATTTTTGGCTTTTTCTGGACCTAGATTAGGATCTGCTGTTGCTAAGGTCACATTAGCTAGATGGTTGAAGGACTGTGTGACCTTCATTTATACACAACGCAATATCTAGTTGCCTACTACCATGAAAGCTCATTCAACAAGGTCGGTGGCAACTTCTGCTGCTTTCCATGCCAGAGCTTCCTCACATGTCATCTGTGCAGCTGCAACTTGGGCTACGCCTCATGCCTTCATCAATCATTACAAATTGGACTTGGCCTCCAGGGGAAGAGCATCTTTCAGTTGTATGGTGCTCAGGAATGTCCTTCCATGAGAGCCTCCCAGGAATAGAGGTAGCTGGGGACTCTGTCCCATGTGTAAGGAATAAACGAGGATTAACAATATCAGATAAAGAAGTTGTGTCTTACCATAACATTCCATCTGTATTGTTGTACCTCGTTCAGTCATTACGACTCTCCCTCCTTCCCCCTCCTGTGGTTTCTAATGGATCTCACCATCTGGTTCTTTTAGGTTATTTGACCAGAGGTAGCCTCTACCTTCTTTGACTTGCAATCTCAATCTGAGATAGCAGGGAGAGGGGGATTGTGGGTAAGAGTTTAGCTCAAGAGTTTAAAGCTGATGTGAGCTTGGAAAATAGCCGGCTCAGTTCCGAGGTTGGAACTGATACCCATGCATAACGACTGAACGAGGATCAACAATACAGATGAAACGTTATGGTAAGACATAACTTATTTTTCTTTCTTTTTTTAATAAATTATTGAAGCCTCTCAACTTGCAACTATCAAAGTGGGAGGGTGCCCCCCCTCACCCTATGGTTCTGACACCCTCATAGTGAGCACTGTCCCAATGATACCGTTCACATTTACTTTGCGGATTTGCATTTTAGTTTATAGATCTTCCAAGGGAAACAACTAAGGACCCTTATTTACATCTGCAAAATGATATTTCCATGGAAAAGTTCAACAGGACTCCAAAGACTATGATAGCAAAAGTTGTAAAGAAAGATGGGGAAAAACTTTATTTATCCTTTGTTGACTAGGTTGGTCCCACTAGGCAAATGGCCTCTTTTCTGGGGAGACAGGCAGTGGTATTTATACTTCTAGGGGAAATTTTGCCAGGGCATCAGAGAATTTCTCCTACTCATCACTGTTGTAAGCGAGACCCATTTTGCAGGAACACTTCCTGTTTCCATTCCAGACACAGAGGCAGCTCAGAAAAACAGGGAGGCAGATGGAGAAGTGAGAGAAATGGAGGAGAAAGCAAATATCAAAACCACAGAATGTATGCAGGATTCTGAGGAGATCTTTCCAAGAAACCTGTTTGATGGAGATGAGTTAACAAATGATGGATGTATAATTACAACCCTCCAGTCGGGAGGGTTGTGGGAGGATTTGCTTAAAGAAATGGTGATACAGAATGAGCTAGAAACTGAAGGAAATGTTTCCTGGGGGGTCATTATGGAGAAAATACAAAAGGATGATGCAGAGATAATCCTGAAGAGTAGTGGTGAGATGAAAAAGAAAACATACAGAGTAAAAGTTAAAGAAAGCAGAAGGGGAGTAGCAGAAAAGAAGGCAGAAGAAAATGAAAAACCAAAGCATGTGGTAAGGATTCAAAGTAAAGTAATAGAGAGGTATATAGTGTGGGACAATTTAATTGTTCCTTTGGGTATAAAAGCACATGAGCTGAGAGCATTTATTCTCAGTAACAAAGAAACATTTTCTGATATTATATTTGAGAATATGAAAAAAATAAAGTCTCTAACCCATGGAATCTTTATATGATAAAAGCATTTAACAAAAACAAAATAAAATTTGTGTACAATTTCGAACACAGGTAGAAAGAGAGACTTTGAAAGGACATTTGAAAACTTTGTTAAAAAGTACTAGACATTGCAAAAGCTTATGATAAAATGGGTTTATGGACTGGTGGCTGCGATTGTAATATTATGTTAAACATAGAAAGATAAAAAAATATACATACAACAAGCATGGTAAATGTGGATGAGAATGCCCCGTTTGGTATGTACCTCACAAGACATCTGCAACAGCTAGAAAGGCCGCAGAAATACCTCACTAAAAGAATCACAGGCCTAAAACAGATGCACTATGCTGACCATCTAAAAAAATTCCAGCTATACTCTGTGGCATATCATCTACTCAGAGGTGATCTCTGCTTAACATACAAGGAGATGTCAAACCCTGAGCTGTTGGACATGCTCCACTTAAAGAAATCCCAATCCCTCAGAGCCACACGCTCCAGGGATCTAAACCTTGTCATCACAATGAACAAAACATGCTGGAGGGATAGGTTCCTGACCCAGAGACTCCCCATACTGTGCAACAGACTGCCCATACATGTCAAGCAGAGTGCCTCCTTGGCCCTCTTCAAAAGGAACCTGGACTATTGGATGGGAGATAGGAAATTCACCCTGGGGATCATGTCAGTCGCCCTGCTAGACAGGGGTCCAGGGAAGTAAATACTGTGGGAAGAAATAGCCAGGGAATTGTTATGGCTAGGCTTGTATAGCCCCTAGGGCCGATAGCCTAGTGCCAACCTATGAACCTATGAGTATTGTCAAATACTGGGGACAACCCAAAACATGTTTTTTTTTGTGGAAAAGAAGGACATTTGATAAGTAACTGTGACAAAAGAAAATGTTATATTTGTGGGGAAATAGCACATAATGCAAAAATGTTATAAATGTAACAAAATTGGACATTTATGTATGGATTGCAAAAATGAAAACAAGAGTAAAGAAAAAGAAAGAGAAGAAAAAGAAAAGAGAAGAAATGTGTGAAGTAGTAGAAAGAGAAGAAAATTAGATGAGAAAAAATAATAAAGAAGTTTCTGAAATGAGTGATGATGAAATTAATTGTATTGGTAAAAGGGTAAAAGACAGAAAAAAGAATATTTAAAGGGATAAGTAGAAAAGAAAATGTATGAAAAAGAATATATACAACTAATGATTGGGGGTTGGTATAATGGCTAAGGTGTTTTACTCACAGACACAAGGTACAGTGCTTTATTCACCTTTGGGAAGGAAACTAGCTATACTTAGAATGGCCTATTAAGAAAGCTCACCTAGAAATTAACTATGAACTTATGAAACCATGAATCAAAGGGATAGAGAGATTTCTATAAATATGAGTAGTATTAAGAATGTAATAATAAGAATAGGGATTTTAGAGTGGTGTAATACATGTGATGTAAATGTAATTATATTACAAGACACAAGATTTTTAACAAAGGAAGAAAGATTACAAACAGATAAACTATGAGGAGGAAAGATAATCAGGAATTTGGGAAATGAAAGATGTTCTGGAATAGCTGTAGTCTGTAGAAATAGAGTAAAGGTATTAGATGTAACTATAGCAAAAATGGGAAGATTAACCGTTGTCAATTTAAAATTAAAAGAACAAGTATACAGAATTATAGCAGTATATGCTTATACTAATTGTAAACAAAGGGAACGCATATTTCATCAGATTTTAGAGGTTCTATATTGAATGTTCAAACATTCAAAATTCTGAGTGTCATATGGTCGACAGCATATGATCGGATTTTTGAATGTGCGAATGTTGTAATGGAGATCTCTGTACAGCGTGGAATAGGAATATTTCCCTTTTCTGCACTGTAATGCGATCTCGGAGTTGGTATATTTAAAGAGTGGGGGGTGGGGGTGCAGGGGGTCTTGCCCACCTGCTTAAAATGTTCAGGTAGGTGTTTTATATAGTTTATTTTTTTTTTATTAGATACTCAAACTTTTAAAAGTTCAATCATATGGTGTCGTCCCTATGACAGTCGAACTTTCAAAAGTTTGTTTATCTAATATAGACCAATTTTAGACTGTGTAGTGATAACTATGAATATTATAGTATCAGGAGACTTTAATTGTGATTTAAGCGGCAAATGTAAAAATAAAGGAAATGATATAAGAACAATGGAAGTTATAAGATGTGGTAAGTTAAAACTTTGGGACAGAAATTCATGGAATTACAAAAGGATTATGTATAGAACAGAAATAGATTATTTTATAATATCAGAAAGTTTAGTTATAGTACAAGAGGAAGTAGTTGAAACAGGATTTTCTGATCATCTTGAAATCTGGCTAAAGATAAAGGAAAACATACAGAAAATAGGCAAAGAAATAGAAAGGATGAATGAGAAAGTAATACAGCTATGGAAAGATCATATCACTATAAGAACAGTATATAAAAATTGGTCTGTGTGGTGGATGATACATAAGGAAATATATAAAAAGGTTTTACAGTGGAAATATAATGCAAGAAAAGTACAGAAAGAAAAATATAAAAGAACATGTAATGTTGCATTGGAAGATTTAGAACATAATGATAGAAAGTACTTTGACAAAGAAGAATTGTATAAAAAAAATCAAGGAAAAATACAAGAATGGTTATATAAACAAATATATTTTTTACAATGAAAAGCAGAAGAAGTATTGAGTTACTTAAGCAGATTAGTTAAGGAAGATGCTAGTGTAATGTGATAAATAAAAAAATGTGAAAGGAGGAATAGAAAGAACTCAGGAAAAGATTATAAATAGTCTAATACAGCATGTACAAGAAATGTTTAAAGAAAAAAGAAGGTATTGAAAATATGTTGGAAGTCAAAAAGTTAACAGAAAAAGAGAATAAAGAGTTGAAAAAGGAGATTTCTTTAAATGCCCTAGGTAAATTATTAGGACAAGTAAATCTGCAGGACCAAATGGAATATGGTATGAAATGTATAAAAATGTCAGGGATTGGCAAAAACATATATTTTTAAAGCTTTTGAATGAATAGTTAAATTAAGGTTTTATGTATAAAACATTATGTAGTTGAATACTTAAATTCATCTGGAAGTAAGAGGATAGAAGACAATTAAAAAACTGGAGACCAGTAGTACTGAATAATAACAATTATAAGATCTTTATGAAAATAGTACAAATGAGATTTGAAACTGAAATGGAAAATATTATGGAATATAGTATATGTAGTATAACGGAGAAAGGTTTTCAAAAATTATTAAAGATAGGTAGGGAAATTGTGGATGATATTTTGAATAAAAAAGAAGTGAAAATCATGATAAGGCATTTGATACCATTGGACATGAAATCTTTTGGGTAGTAATAAAAGAATATAAGTGAAAATGTTAGGAAATTTTGTATGTCAGTGTATATAATAATAAAGTAAAAATACTTATAAATAGCTGGTTAAGCCAAGAGATACATATGTAGATAAGTGTAAGACAGGGATATCCATGAGTTGTATACTTTTTGCATTTATGTGAAATAAATCACAAAATGAAGTTGGCAGGCAGTTCTGTTAACATATGCAGATGACATTATAATAATTGCAAAAAACAACATTTGGATAAAAAAAGTAACAGTTTGTACAAATTAGTGTCTAGAAGTGATAGGAATGTCTTTAAATAAAGAGCAAGTAAAGGTTTAGGTAATGTAGTAAATATAGCGGGTATATATTTTACAGTTATTGAAATTTCTGTGTTATGTATAACATTTAGGAATAAAGATGTAAGTAGAATTCAATGGGAAAACAGAAGAAATAAAACAAACCTATCATTTCTAGATAACATATAAATTATCATTCAGTAAAAAAGGCTTATTTGATAAATTCAGTACTGTTGGAAAAATAGCATCCTTAGCAAGTGTATTTATGTTGCAAACAGCATTTGGAAAGAAATTATTGCAGATAATTTTTCTTTTCACTTATATGGTGTTTTAGATGAAACACAGTAAAAAGAGGATTTTGTGTAAATAAATGGGAAGGAGATTTGAGGTTAGTTAACAGTGGTATGTGCTGCCTCATTCATTTTGTACAAAGTGTTAAAGTCGATAAATGAAAAAGATGAGAGATAAGTAGTATAACTGTATAACTATAAGTATGATAAAAGCTGGTGTGATGCCCGTGCCCTGGCCCAGCAATTAAGGAGCCTCAATCCTCACCACTGACACCAGATGAGGAAAGGATAACTAATACACACAGAAAGTACAATTTACCTAAAGTATACACAGAGATCACAGTCAGTCCAGGGCTGGTTGCTCCCCTGCTCACCAGGTCCCCAATAAGACTTCCCACTAGCACAGCTATAGGGTCCAGATCTCAGCCTAGCTGGCAAGCTAACCTCCAGTACCCTCTTTGTCCAACCAGTGCTTCATGCCCATGCCCAGGTATCTGACACACACCCACACTTTGAGATAAGTATTTATACAACTTCACAGACACTCCTGGGAAAGGCTGACACAGATTCTCCGGCTGTGCCTCTCTACCCAGACTATACGGTAGTAATTTTTGCCACCACCAGCTAATATTATCAGCTACTAAAAGGCCCTTAAAAGGGTGTCCAATTATTACTGTGCCATTTTATTATTATCCAATTGGCAATGTGACTATTCAGTCTTAAGGCTTATTGGAGTGGCTTATTACAATAACTTCTATAAATATGCAATTTACTCTAGAGTCTATCTCTACACAAACCATCCACAGGTAAAGGTTTTTTAAATATTTAACAATAAATAATTAAAACACAAGACAATACTCCTACACCACAGAGATATCTAAGAGTTCAGAGATCACACAGAAACTTAAAACAATACCGTAGGACAGGTCTCATGTCAAAGAAAAACACTTAATCTAACTTTCTAATCTTTAGCTAATCTTAAGAGAAAACACAGTGCTGTAATCTTACTTACATACATAAAGAGCAAGCAGTGCTGGGTTAGAAGTCCAAGATCAAAATGCTTACAGTCTCTCACTGAACAATAGTTTTTAAACACTAACCAACAGCTCTGCTGAGGTCCACCCAAATTACATAATTTTGACACTTAGGTTTTCTCAGGCCACAAACTGCATTATTTAGCAAGCTAACACCTGCTCAGGAAACTACAACAATACAAGGTATTTCACGTCTACACTCTAGCAGAAACCAGAGCAATAAAGCACCTTCCACATGTAAATTCTGGCCCTTAACTTTAACCTTAAAACAATGGGCATGAAACCTTCATCCAGACTCACTGGAGCCGACTTGTAAAACATTAAAGAGATTCATAAGATCTTTCCAACTTCAAAAGACACATTTGAAATGATTGGCTTGGTTTTCCTTACAGCAGATGGCAATGTTGCAACAATCTTGAAGTTCACATTTTACAGTGTTTTCTTTCATTTAAAAACACAAGCCTGTATTTTACATTTATTTATACAATTGATAGAATTATGTATCAAATTCTATTTGACTAGGCTGGCAGCCTTCACCCATCTACCTCCAATCTTCACAGCTGGGGTATGGTAAAAAATAAAAGCGAAGAAGGGAAGAAATAAAATATTACCAAAAAAAAATATTTTTGTAGAAAATAAAAATGAATGATATAGAAAATGATAGAAAAATATGGTAGAAGAATATAATGACAAACCATTACTATTTAAAACAATGAGAAAATCTAACAGCTAGAAAAAAATTAAAGTTATAAAAATAATCAAATAGTATTATCAGAAAGTAGAATGTCAAGATTTTTTGTGGAGACTGGTAATAGATAAATTGCCACTAAAAGGAAATATGCCATATAAAAGAGAAAGTGATAGAATATGTTTACATTATCAAGAAGAAGAAATAATGTAACGTGTTTTTGAAATGTTTGTATGTGTCTTTTGGCTTTTTGGCCGGTTAGGGGTCGCCACAGCGGAACTCCGGTCTGCTAATGATTGGCACTTGATTTTTACTTACCGGCTTGCCAGGCCTGACGCACAACCTTCAACGAAGGTATGCCCATTCACACATGTCTCCACGCAGAAGATGCTCTAGCTGAGAATCGAACCGGACAGCGTCTTACTGTGAGGCGACAACGCTACCGCAGCACCACCACAGCATATACAAGATTAAAAAAAAGTTATGGCAAAAACTATGTAAAGAACATTTTTTCAAAGATATAAAAGGAGTTTATAAAATAAACATGGATATTAAATATGGATATTATAAGAATAGAAGTAAAGAATATATTAAAAGAATAGCTAAAAAGTTATTTTATGTTATATGGGTATACAGAATGAAGGAATAAATGAAATTATGTTTAATAGTAAATGGATTTTAGCAATGATATTAAGTAAAATCAGATGGTTATGGAAAAAGGAGTGGGGATCTAATAGGGATGCAAATTTAATATGATTGTAAAGGAAATATGAATATATGTAAATAGATTAATATATCTATATATTTTACATTTATAAATATTTGTAAGTATGTAAATATGTTGTAAATAAGTTTGTTTTCTATATAAATAAAGGACCCTGATTCTTTTTAATTGGTGCCATGTGATTGTTTACATCCACGTGAGCTACCACCAAGTGAAACAGATGGGACCTCAGTTTAACATCTCATATGAAGGATGGCACACTCAGGAGTACAGTACCCCCCCCCTCCCCCTTATGCTGCACTGTAGTGTCAACAATTGAACTACCTGGTGTGGGAACAGTTCCTACAGCCTTCTGCACCAAAGGTGAGTGTGCTACCTGTTGGACCAGTGACACTGTTGACTTATTTGATATTCTCCATGAGGGAGGTGTCCCAAACCTCCACTGGATTTAGTTCCTTTCTGCTTTGTATGGAAGATATCCTAGAGAGCTGCTGGATGTAATAAAAGAAACATAAGAGAAAGAGGAAACCCCTTTTAAAGACTGTATTTGGGTCTATGATAGTTTATAAGAAAGTCTGACAGTGATAATGTCTGTTGTGCAGGAGCGCATGGAGAGAACACAAGCTAGTCAGCAACAGGTATATAACAAAAGTGCTCAGAGCATTGCGTTCCTGGTGGGAGAGCAAGCCTTGATTTTGGTCCACCCAAATGAGAATAAATTCCTGCACAAGTGGCAAGGACTTTATGAGGTTATCAAATGGCTGAATGATGTAAACTCTAAAGTGAGGCAGATAGAAAAAAGGAGTGTTGGGAAATGTTACCATATACATAGATTGAAACCCTGGAAAGAAGCTCAGATAAATCTTTTGAATGTGGGGTCAGAGGCCATTGACCTAGAACAAGAAAAAGGATTGCTGTCTCTAAGTTGCAGAAGTATAATGTCCAGGAATTTCTTTTGATAAATAGCGACATCTTTTCTGAGCTGACAGACTGAATCTCATTTATTAAGAACCACATAGAAACCATTCCGGGAGAAAAGTAATATTAAAGCATATTAAATACCAAGTTCAAAGACAGACACTATGAGAAGAGATAAAGAAAACGCGGTAACAGAAAATAACAGAAGTGTCAACTAGCAAGCGGAATAGCCCTATTGTGCTAGTAGCAGAACCAGATGTTACGTTTTATTTATTTATTTATTTCCATTTGTTTACCAGGAAAGTCTGACTGGGCAATCAAGCCCCTATTCAACGGAGGCCCCGGGAGAAAAGTTCCACAAGAAATAATAACAGTCATACATATACAGTATATAGAATACTCAGGTAACATTTAGCAGCATTGCATACGAACTTCCACAAGAACTATTTACAATAGTATGTACATAACATACAGAATGCTTAAGTAGCAATTAGCAGCATTGCATACAAACTAAGGATAAATAAAGCAGATAATTATGAAATAAACAAGTATATTTTGCAGCAACATAGTCAAAATTGGATGCAGTTAAGTAGTAGCACTTTAGCTCAGATATAATTATCTGTATTTTGTCATAAGAAGACTAAAAGAAAAATAAGAGATGAGATAGTCGCTAATATGTATGTGTACAGAGGAGAGGTATTGTAAAAATAATTTAGCCTGTGGAATAGCAGGGGCATAGCCAGCAGTCAAGTAAACAGTTTTAATTTATCTTTTTTTGATCTTTATAATGAATAAGAAAAAAAGCTGTGGTTACTGTCCCTTATGAAAAAAGTAAGTAAGGGCTTTCCTAGTACTTGCAGGGTATTATAGAAAGTTTATCCCATAGTTTGTTCCTATAGACTTCCCTAACGGACCTGAGTAAAGGCAAAATGTCAAAAAATATAAGATGGAACCTAATGGTTGATGAGGCCATTAAGAACCTCAAATGGAGCTTGTGTGCTGAGCCAGTGTACAGGTTTCTAAATATTTCCAATTGCTTCATGGTCTGCACAGATTCATCAAAGGCTAGTAAGGCCAGTGGTTATCCAGAACACTGATAATGAAGAGCATGCTTTCTGTGATGTAAGCAAAACGTTAAGTAAAACACAGGCATAGTGTTTCTTGGACTTCATCAACACAAATGTTCCGGATCAGACAGTGTACTCTCCAGCCAGAAGATCAAACATATTGGACCTAGTACTCACCAACATGGGAGAGTATTGTATGTTTCCTGTGTCACATCCTTATTGGTGAAGTTGGGCCACAACGTTGTTTCCCTTGAAATAAAATTCAACGTGGAAAACCGAACTAAACTCACAACAGTTATGAACTTGTCAAAATTCTTGGCTCCCCCAAACCCTGAAAACACAGCTACCTATGCAGAATTATTTACAGAAACCTTGTAAAGACATGTAAATGACTGCATTGAGGCTGCTGTACCTACCAGAAGTAAGTCCAGAACTAACACCAAAAATAAACCACCCACGTGGAATTCTTAACTTAACAGGCTGTATCCATCTATCAATCCATAACCCCCTTTCCCATTTTTCCACATGGGGATGGGATGTCATTTCAACAATGACAATCATCTAAAGCCAAGATTCACACTGCAAAAATTCATGGTCAAAATGAGGAAGAGAAACTATCATAGAGATAAAAGCTATCTGATTCAACTAAATAAGAATCTAAGAGGTCTAATAAAGTCCACCAAGGCTAATTCATAGGTTCATAGGTTAGTACTAGGCTAACTGCCCTTGCGAGCCATTGTAAGCCTAGCCAATTATCCCTTGTGAGACTCAAGCCCTGGACCTTGTGTTTGTAAGGCAAACACCTTAACTGTTAGGCCACCAAACCAACAAGTTAATATATCAGTTTGCAGTACTCCAAACTACATTGACATCAGAATGCATCACTATCATCTCACCTTCTCTTGTTCATAGGTTAGTATATAGGTTAGTACTAGGCTAACTGCCCTTGCGAGCCATTTTAAGCCTAGCCAATTATCCCTTGTGAGACTCAAACCCTGCACCTTGTGCTTGTAAGGCAAACATCTTAACCATTAGGCCACCCTCCCAATTACAAGGTCAAATAGCCTTCCATGCCAAGGACAATCACAAGACCTTCTTCATCTATGTCAGAAGGTAATACTCAACAGTGTGCAGAACTGGTGGTAAATGATGCAAACTTCACTGACCATGGTGACATAGCAAAACTACTAGCTGATAAAATAAGCTTAACTTCACCCCCTACTCTCCCTACTACGGTGAAATCCATTCTAGATTATCCCCTCAACTATCAACAGAGTACAGGTCCTGGAGGTGCTTGCTTAGGCCAAAAACAAACACTGCTTCATTGGGCCTGACAATAACCTTGATTGCCTTCTAAACAGCCTAAAACATGACCTAGCAGGACCACGTGAAACACTCTTCAACTACAACCTCAAAACAGGTTACATGCCAGGTGTATGGAGGGCTGCAACTGTCATCCCTCTTTATAAGGGTGGATCATCAACTGACCCCAAGAACTACAGACCCATCAGTCTGACAATTATAATATACAAAGCCATGGAATGAATTATGGAAATGATCAACATTGACATTGGCAAGCTACAGACACTGGACCATTCCTAGTTTAGCTTTGTTAAGAGAAGATCTTGCTTATTTAACCTGGTAGACTTTGAGAGGGTCATTATGGCAATAGATGAGGGGAAAATGGTGCATACCACCTACGTTGACCTGGCCAAGGTGTCTGATACAACACACTGCTCAGGTGCTGTTGACAAACTCTCAGAACTACACATAAATCTCTACATAACTTGCTGGATTGCCACCTGGCTCACAGATATGACCCAAGGAGCCAGGATAAGTGAGACCAACTCCATCAAGAGACCAGTCACCAGGGGAGTACCCCAGGGCTCTCTACTGAGTGAAATCCTGTTTGTTGTCTACTTCTTAGAAGTCAAGACTAATATCAAAGGCCTCTGGCTCACCTAGTTCACAGAAGACTGTAAATTGGGAGCTACCATAGATTCCCTCCATGACGCCAACATTCTACAAGAGGGTCTAATACTAACAAATGACTGGTGTGAAAGCTACGGATTAAAACTCATTATAGTGCCCTTTGGGAAAGCATCCACTCACGTTAATTATTTCATCAATAAAACACGCCTAAGAGTTGACCTGATAGTTAGGGATCTGGGAACATATGTAGACAGCAATCTGGCATTTGACCAATATGTAGCCAAGATAGTAAGAAAATCATTTTATGTTTCCCAACTCATAAGCAAGAGTATGGCATCCAGACCCAAGGAAGTTATAGTACCACTCTACTCATCCCTTATCAGACGAGTATGGCATCCAGACCCAAGGAAGTTATAGTACCACTCTACTCATCCCTTATCAGACGAGTATGGCATCCAGGCCCAAGGAAGTTATAGTACCACTCTACATATCCCTTATCAGACGAGTATGGCATCCAGGTCCAAGGAAGTTATAGTACCACTCAACTCATCCCTTATCAGACGAGTATGGCATCCAGGTCCAAGGAAGTTATAGTACCACTCTACTCATCCCTTATCAGACGAGTATGGCATCCAGGTCCAAGGAAGTTATAGTACCGCTCTACTCATCCCTTATCAGACGAGTATGGCATCCAGGTCCAAGGAAGTTATAGTACCACTCTACTCATCCCTTATCAGACGAGTATGGCATGCAGACCCAAGGAAGTTATAGTACCACTCTACTCATCCCTTATCAGACGAGTATGGCATCCAGACCCAAGGAAGTTATAGTACCACTCTACTCATCCCTTATCAGACGAGTATGGCATCCAGACCCAAGGAAGTTATAGTACCACTCTACTCATCCCTTATCAGACGAGTATGGCATCCAGGTCCAAGGAAGTTATAGTACCACTCTACTCATCCCTTATCAGACGAGTATGGCATCCAGGTCCAAGGAAGTTATAGTACCGCTCTACTCATCCCTTATCAGGCAGTATGGCATCCAGGTCCAAGGAAGTTATAGTACCACTCTACTCATCCCTTATCAGACGAGTATGGCATCCAGGCCCAAGGAAGTTATACTACGACTCTACTCATCCATTATCAGACGAGTATGGCATCCAGGCCCAAGGAAGTTATAGTACCACTCTACATATCCCTTATCAGACGAGTATGGCATCCAGGTCCAAGGAAGTTATAGTACCACTCTACATATCCCTTATCAGACGAGTCTGGCATCCAGGTCCAAGGAAGTTATAGTACCACTCTACTCATCCCTTATCAGACGAGTATGGCATCCAGGTCCAAGGAAGTTATAGTACCACTCTACTCATCCCTTATCAGACGAGTATGGCATCCAGGCCCAAGGAAGTTATAGTACCACTCTACTCATCCCTTATCAGACGAGTATGGCATCCAGACCCAAGGAAGTTATAGTACCACTCTACTCATCCCTTATCAGAAGAGTATGGCATCCAGGTCCAAGGAAGTTATAGTACCACTCTACTCATCCCTTATCAGATGAGTATGGCATCCAGGCCCAAGGAAGTTATAGTACAACTCTACTCATCCCTTATCAGACGAGTATGGCATCCAGGCCCAAGGAAGTTATAGTACCACTCTACTCATCCCTTATCAGACGAGTATGGCATCCAGGCCCAAGGAAGTTATAGTACCACTCTACTCATCCCTTATCAGATGAGTATGGCATCCAGGCCCAAGGAAGTTATAGTACCACTCTACTCATCCCTTATCAGATGAGTATGGCATCCAGGCCCAAGGAAGTTATACTACCACTCTACTCATCCATTATCAGACGAGTATGGCATCCAGGCCCAAGGAAGTTATAGTACCACTCTACATATCCCTTATCAGACGAGTATGGCATCCAGGACCAAGGAAGTTATAGTACCACTCCACATATCCCTTATCAGACGAGTATGGCATCCAGGCCCAAGGAAGTTATACTACCACTCTACTCATCCATTATCAGACGAGTATGGCATCCAGGCCCAAGGAAGTTATAGTACCACTCTACTCATCCCTTATCAGACGAGTATGGCATCCAGGCCCAAGGAAGTTATACTACCACTCTACTCATCCATTATCAGACGAGTATGGCATCCAGGCCCAAGGAAGTTATAGTACCACTCTACATATCCCTTATCAGACGAGTATGGCATCCAGGTCCAAGGAAGTTATAGTACCACTCTACATATCCCTTATCAGACGAGTATGGCATCCAGACCCAAGGAAGTTATAGTACCACTCTACATATCCCTTATCAGACGAGTATGGCATCCAGGTCCAAGGAAGTTATAGTACCACTCTACTCATCCCTTATCAGACGAGTATGGCATGCAGGCCCAAGGAAGTTATAGTACCACTCTACTCATCCCTTATCAGACGAGTATGGCATCCAGAACCAAGGAAGTTATAGTACCACTCTACTCATCCCTTATCAGACGAGTATGGCATCCAGGTCCAAGGAAGTTATAGTACCACTCTACATATCCCTTATCAGACGAGTATGGCATCCAGGCCCAAGGAAGTTATACTACCACTCTACTCATCCCTTATCAGACGAGTATGGCATCCAGGCCCAAGGAAGTTATAGTACCACTCTACTCATCCCTTATCAGATGAGTATGGCATCCAGGCAGAAGGAAGTTATAGTACCACTCTACTCATCCCTTATCAGACGAGTATGGCATCCAGGCCCAAGGAAGTTATAGTACCACTCTACTCATCCCTTATCAGACGAGTTTGGCATCCAGGCCCAAGGAAGTTATAGTACCACTCTACTCATCCCTTATCAGACGAGTATGGCATCCCGGCCCAAGGAAGTTATAGTACCACTCTACTCATCCCTTATCAGACGAGTATGGCATCCAGGCCCAAGGAAGTTATAGTACCACTCTACTCATCCCTTACCAGACGACTATGGCATCCAGGTCCAAGGAAGTTATAGTACCACTCTACTCATCCCTTATCAGACAAGTATGGCATCCAGGCCCAAGGAAGTTATAGTACCACTCTATTCATCCCTTATCAGACGACTATGGCATCCAGGTCCAAGGAAGTTATAGTACCACTCTACTCATCCCTTATCAGATGAGTATGGCATCCAGGCCCAAGGAAGTTATAGTACCACTCTACTCATCCCTTATCAGACGAGTATGACATCCAGGTCCAAGGAAGTTATAGTACCACTCTACTCATCCCTTATCAGACGAGTATGGCATCCAGGGCCAAGGAAGTTATAGTACCACTCTACTCATCCCTTATCAGACGAGTATGGCATCCAGGTCCAAGGAAGTTATAGTGCCACTCTACTCATCCCTTATCAGACGAGTATGGCATCCAGGCCCAAGGAAGTTATAGTACCACTCTACTCCTCCCTTATCAGAGTATGGCATCCAGGTCCAAGGAAGTTATAGTACCACTCTACTCATCCCTTATCAGACGAGTATGGCATCCAGGCCCAAGGAAGTTATAGTACCACTCTACTCCTCCCTTATCAGAGTATGGCATCCAGGTCCAAGGAAGTTATAGTACCACTCTACTCATCCCTTATCAGACGAGTATGGCATCCAGGCCCAAGGAAGTTATAGTACCACTCTACTCATCCCTTATCAGACGAGTATGACATCCAGGTCCAAGGAAGTTATAGTACCACTCTACTCATCCCTTATCAGACGAGTATGGCATCCAGGTCCAAGGAAGTTATAGTACCACTCTACTCATCCCTTATCAGATGAGTATGGCATCCAGGTCCAAGGAATTTATACTACCACTCTACTCATCCCTTATCAGATGAGTATGGCATCCAGGCCAAAGGAAGTTATAATACCACTCTACTCATCCCTTATCAGACGAGTATGGCATCCAGGCCCAAGGAATTTATAGTACCACTCGACTCATCCCTTATCAGACGAGTATGACATCCAGGTCCAAGGAAGTTATAGTACCACTCTACTCATCACTTATCAGATGAGTATGGCATCCAGGTCCAAGGAAGTTATAGTACCACTCTACTCATCCCTTATCAGACGAGTATGGCATCCAGGTCCAAGGAAGTTATAGTACCACTCTACTCATCCCTTATCAGACGAGTATGGCATCCAGGTCCAAGGAAGTAATAGTACCACTCTACTCATCCCTTATCAGACGAGTATGGCATCCAGGTCCAAGGAATTTATAGTACCACTCTACTCATCCCTTATCAGACGAGTATGGCATCCAGGTCCAAGGAAGTTATAGTACCACTCTACTCCTCCCTTATCAGACGAGTATGACATCCAGGTCCAAGGAAGTTATAGTACCACTCTACTCATCCCTTATCAGACGAGTATGGCATCCAGGCCCAAGGAAGTTATAGTACCACTCTACTCATCCCTTATCAGACGAGTATGGCATCCAGGTCCAAGGAAGTTATAGTACCACTCTACATATCCCTTATCAGACGAGTATGGCATCCAGGTCCAAGGAATTTATAGTCCCACTCTACATATCCCTTATCAGACGAGTATGGCATCCAGGTCCAAGGAAGTTATAGTACCACTCTACTCATCCCTTATCAGACGACTATGGCATCCAGGTCCAAGGAAGTTATAGTACCACTCTACTCATCCCTTATCAGACGAGTATGGCATCCAGGTCCATGGAAGTTATAGTACCACTCTACTCATCCCTTATCAGACGAGTATGGCATCCAGGTCCATGGAAGTTATAGTACCACTCTACTCCTCCCTTATCAGAGTATGGCATCCAGGTCCAAGGAAGTTATAGTACCACTCTACTCATCCCTTATCAGACGAGTATGGCATCCAGGTCTAAGAAAGTAATAGTACCACTCTACTGATCCCTTATCAGACGAGTATGGCATCCAGGTCCAAGGAAGTTATAGTACCACTCTACTCATCCCTTATCAGACGAGTATGGTATCCAGGTCTAAGGAAGTAATAGTACCACTCTACTCATCCCTTATCAGACGAGTATGGCATCCAGGTCCAAGGAAGTTATAGTACCACTCTACTCATCCCTTATCAGATGAGTATGGCATCCTGGTCCAAGGAAGTTATAGTACCACTCTACTCATCCCTTATCAGACGAGTATGGCATCCAGGTCCAAGGAAGTTATAGTACCACTCTACTCATCCCTTATCAGACGAGTATGGCATCCAGGTCCAAGGAAGTTATAGTACCACTCTACTCATCCCTTATCAGACGAGTATGGCATCCAGGTCCAAGGAAGTAATAGTACCACTCTACTCATCCCTTATCAGACGAGTATGGCATCCAGGTCCAAGGAATTTATAGTACCACTCTACTCATCCCTTATCAGACGAGTATGGCATCCAGGTCCAAGGAAGTTATAGTACCACTCTACTCATCCCTTATCAGACGAGTATGACATCCAGGTCCAAGGAATTTATAGTACCACTCTACTCCTCCCTTATCAGACGAGTATGACATCCAGGTCCAAGAAAGTTATAGTACCACTCTACTCCTCCCTTATCAGACGAGTATGGCATCCAGGCCCAAGGAAGTTATAGTACCACTCTACTCATCCCTTATCAGACGAATATGGCATCCAGGTCCAAGGAAGTTATAGTACCACTCTACATATCCCTTATCAGACGAGTATGGCATCCAGGTCCAAGGAACTTATACTACCACTCTACTCATCCCTTATCAGACGAGTATGGCATCCAGGTCCAAGGAAGTTATAGTACCACTCTACATATCCCTTATCAGACGAGTATGGCATCCAGGACCAAGGAACTTATACTACCACTCTACTCATCCCTTATCAGACGAGTATGGCATCCAGGTCCAAGGAAGTTATAGTACCACTCTACATATCCCTTATCAGACGAGTATGGCATCCAGGTCCAAGGAAGTTAAGGTACCACTCTACTCATCCCTTATCAGACGAGTATGGTATCCAGGTCCAAGGAAGTTATAATACCACTCTACTCATCCCTTATCAGACGAGTATGACATCCAGGTCCAAGGAAGTTATAGTACCACTCTACTCATCCCTTATCAGACGAGTATGACATCCAGGTCCAAGGAAGTTATAGTACCACTCTACTCATCCCTTATCAGACGAGTATGGCATCCAGGTCCAAGGAAGTTATAGTACCACTCTACTCATCCCTTATCAGACGAGTATGACATCCAGGTCCAAGGAAGTTATAGTACCACTCTACTCATCACTTATCAGACGAGTATGACATCCAGGTCCAAGGAAGTTATAGTACCACTCTACTCATCCCTTATCAGACGAGTATGGCATCCAGGTCCAAGGAAGTTATAGTACCACTCTACTCATCCCTTATCAGACGAGTATGACATCCAGGTCCAAGGAATTTATAGTACCACTCTACTCCTCCCTTATCAGACGAGTATGGCATCCAGGTCCAAGGAAGTTATAGTACCACTCTACTCATCCCTTATCAGACGAGTATGGCATCCAGGTCCATGGAAGTTATAGTACCACTGTAGACGAGTAAGGCATCCAGGTCCAAGGAAGTTATAGTACCACTCTACTCATCCCTTATCAGACGAGTATGGCATCTAGGCCTAAGGAAGTTATAGTACCACTCTACTCATCCCTTATCAGAGTATGGCATCCAGGTCCAAGGAAGTTATAGTACCACTCTACTCATCCCTTATCAGATGAGTATGGCATCCAGGTCCAAGGAAGTTATAGTACCACTCTACTCATCCATTATCAGACGAGTATGACATCCAGGTCCAAGGAATTTATAGTACCACTCTACTCCTCCCTTATCAGATGAATATGGCATCCAGGTCCAAGGAAGTTATAGTACCACTCTACACATCCCTTATCAGACGAGTATGGCATCCAGGTCCATGGAAGTTATAGTACCACTCTAGACGAGTATGGCATCCAGGTCCAAGGAAGTTATAGTACCACTCTACTCATCCCTTATCAGACGAGTATGGCATCTAGGCCCAAGGAAGTTATAGTACCACTCTACTCATCCCTTATCAGAGTATGGAATCCAGGTCCAAGGAAGTTATAGTACCACTCTTCTCATCCCTTATCAGACGAGTATGGCATCCAGGTCCAAGGAAGTTATAGTACCACTCTACTCATCCCTTATCAGGCAGTATGGCATCTAGGCCCAAGGAAGTTATAGTACCACTCTACTCATCCCTTATCAGAGTATGGCATCCAGGTCCAAGGAAGTTATAGTACCACTCTACTCATCCCTTATCAGACGAGTATGGCATCCAGGTCCAAGGAAGTTATAGTACCACTCTACTCATCCCTTATCAGACGAGTATGGCATCCTGGTCCAAGGAAGTTATAGTACCACTCTACTCATCCCTTATCAGACGAGTATGGCATCCAGGTCCAAGGAAGTTATAGTACCACTCTACTCATCCCTTATCAGACGAGTATGGCATCCAGGTCCAAGGAAGTTATAGTACCTCTCTACTCATCCCTTATCAGATGAGTATGGCATCCAGGTCCAAGGAAGTTATAGTACCACTCTACTCATCCCTTATCAGACGAGTATGGTATCCAGGTCCAAGGAAGTTATAGTACCACTCTACTCATCCCTTATCAGACGAGTATGGCATCCAGGTCCAAGGAATTTATACTACCACTCTACTCATCCCTTATCAGACGAGTATGGCATCCAGGTCCAAGGAACGTATACTACCACTCTACTCATCCCTTATCAGACAAGTATGACATCCAGGTCCAAGGAAGTTATAGTACCACTCTACTCATCCCTTATCAGATGAGTATGGCATCCAGGTCCAAGGAAGTTATAGTCCCACTCTACTCATCCCTTATCAGATGAGTATGGCATCCAGGTCCAAGGAACTTATACTACCACTCTACTCATCCCTTATCAGACGAGTATGACATCCAGGTCCAAGGAATTTATAGTACCACTCTACTCCTCCCTTATCAGACGAGTATGGCATCCAGGTCCAAGGAAGTTATAGTACCACTCTACTCATCCCTTATCAAACGAGTATGGCATCCAGGTCCAAGGAATTTATAGTACCACTCTACTGATCCCTTATCAGACGAGTATGGCATCCAGGTCCAAGGAATTTATAGCACCACTCTACTCATCCCTTATCAGACGAGTATGGCATCCAGGTCCAAGGAATTTATACTACCACTCTACTCATCCCTTATCAGACGAGTATGACATCCAGGTCCAAGGAAGTTATAGTACCACTCTACTCATCCCTTATCAGACGAGTATGACATCCAGGTCCAAGGAAGTTATAGTACCACTCTACTCATCCCTTATCAGACGAGTATGGCATCCAGGTCCAAGGAAGTTATAGTACCACTCTACTCATCCCTTATCAGACGAGTATGGCATCCAGGTCCAAGGAAGTTATAGTACCACTCTACTCATCCCTTATCAGACGAGTATGGCATCCAGGCCCAAGGAACTTATACTACCACTCTACTCATCCCTTATCAGACGAGTATGACATCCAGGTCCAAGGAATTTATAGTACCACTCTACTCATCCCTTATCAGACGAGTATGACATCCAGGTCCAAGGAAGTTATAGTACCACTCTACTCATCCCTTATCAGAGTATGGCATCCCGGTCCAAGGAAGTTATAGTACCACTCTACTCATCCCTTATCAAACGGGTATGGCATCCAGGTCCAAGGAATTTATAGGACCACTCTACTCATCCTTTATCAGATGAGTATGGCATCCAGGTCCAAGGAATTTATAGTACCACTTTACTCCTCCCTTATCAGACGAGTATGGCATCCAGGTCCAAGGAACTTATAGTACCACTCTACTCATCACTTATCAGATGAGTATGGCATCCAGGTCCAAAGAAGTTATAGTACCACTCTACTCATCCCTTATCAGACAAGTATGGCATCCAGGTCCAAGGAATTTATAGTACCACTCTACTCATCCCTTATCAGACGAGTATGGCATCCAGGTCCAAGGAAGTTATAGTACCACTCTACTCATCCATTATCAGATGAGTATGGCATCCAGGTCCAAGGAAGTTATAGTACCCTCTACTTATCCCTTATCAGATGAGTATGGCATCCAGGTCCAAGGAAGTTATAGTACCACTCTACTCATCCCTTATCAGATGAGTATGGCATCCAGGTCCAAGGAAGTTATAGTACCACTCTACTCATCCCTTATCAGACGAGTATGGCATCCAGGCCCAAGGAAGTTATAATACCACTCTACTCATCCCTTATCAGACGAGTATGGCATCCAGGTCCAAGGAAGTTATAGTACCACTCTACTCATCCCTTATCAGATGAGTATGGCATCCAGTTCCAAGGAATTTATAGTACCACTCTACTAATCCCTTATCAGACGAGTATGGCATCCAGGTCCAAAGAAGTTATAGTACCACTCTACTCATCCCTTATCAGACAAGTATGGCATCCGGGTCCAAGGAATTTATAGTACCACTCTACTCATCCCTTATCAGACGAGTATGGCATCCAGGTCCAAGGAAGTTATAGTACCACTCTACTCATCCATTATCAGATGAGTATGGCATCCAGGTCCAAGGAAGTTATAGTACCACTCTACTTATCCCTTATCAGATGAGTATGGCATCCAGGTCCAAGGAAGTTATAGTACCACTCTATTCATCCCTTATCAGATGAGTATGGCATCCAGGTCCAAGGAATTTATAGTACCACTCTACTCATCCCTTATCAGATGAGTATGGCATCCAGGTCCAAGGAATTTAAAGTACCTCTCTCCTCATCCCTTATCAGACGAGTATGGCATCCAGGTCCAAGGAATTTATAGTACCACTTTACTCATCCCTTATCAGACGAGTATGGCATCCAGGTCCAAGGAATTTATAATACCAGCAAAAGTAAATTAAGGCACCAAAGTTGCACACTGGAAATCAGTCACTGTACTTTATTGCAGAAGACAAACGGTAAGCGCTTTCACAACTTAATGTTGCTTCATCAGACCACATCACTACAACTGATACTTGGTTAAATACTAGGACAATTAGTATGACATCACAATTTAAAGAGATATTACTCCACTAACATAAGAACATATATCGATATCCATAAGAAAAATGCATAAAATATATAGAAAGGTGTGTATTTACACACAATGATATTTAAAAAAAGTGGGAATGTCATCCCTGATGGTTATTAAAATATATATATATATATATATATATATATATATATATATATATATATATATATATATATGTGTGTGTACATATACACACACATTTTTGTGCACATATAACCATAATAGTGCAATAAAAAATATATAAAAAACTCCTATTTAGTGTTTAAGGCGCCTTGCCTTAAGTTAAGGAACTAATGAGGTGCAGCCATTCAAACCAGGATATCTATCTGCTTGTAATTTAATGATCCATTGTTGTTCTAATTCTTCAGTATGGTTTTCTACATCACCACCTCTGTTTGTCTTTACTATTTGTTTTAAGATTAAAAATTTAAAACAATGACTACTGTCTGGATTCAGGACATGATTAGCTAGAGCATTTGATTGCTTCTGGTTCCGTATGTCCCTTATATGTTCTAACATTCTTTCTTTAAAACTCCTATTTGTTTTGCCTACATAATAGGCATGGCATGGTTGGCAAAAACAAAAATAAACAACATCGACACTTTTACAATCATAGTAATTCTTCGTATAAAGTTTAAAACATTTCACAGGATGAATGCACTCATTTTTAGTGTAGACATGCTGACAAGCAGCACAATTCCTGCACGGGAAGGTGCCCTGTCTGTTTGAGAGATTTTTTCTAAAAGACTGATGTTCTCTATTACAGAGCTGCTGCTTTAAAGACACATTATTTCTAAAACGGAAGTTTGGGGTGTCACCAACTGTGGAAACCAGACCTGGTATTTCATGTAATAAGTGCCAATTCTTTTTAATAATTTCCGTATACTTATTGATGTCACTTGCAAATCTAAACACTATTCTAAACTTATTTCTATCAATACTTGTATCATAAGGTATACTTGTATCAGCACTATAAGAGCTCATGTATGGTTTACATCTTGTAGATCTCAATTTCCATGCATCTGCTATCACTCTAGTGATTTCTGAGCTAGAATAGCCTCTTGTTTGAAATTTGTCTTGTAACTTATTTAAAGCAACTACTGCCTCTTCATCATTATTATGTAGGCGTAGGGTTCTATAGACTTGTCCTTTGAGGACATTTCTAGGTATGTGTCTCGGGTGCATGCTTGACCTGTGAAGACAGGCATTAGTTCTTGTGGGTTTGTGATAAATACTGGTTCTTATCTGCTTTAAATCAGTAAGGGTGACACTCACATCCAAGAAATCAACACATGTATCAGAGAAAGTAAAAGTAAACTTCAAAAAGTCTGTAGTACTATGCAGGTAATCAATGAAATTACTGATATTTTCACCATGCCCTTTCCACAAGACAAAAACATCATCCACAAAACGGACGTACCAGAGAATGTAGCCAAAAAATGGGTTAACATCTGACAAAACATATTGTTCTTCCCATCGTACTAGTGATAGATTGGCGTAGCTATTTTCACACGAAGTGCCCATAGCCACGCCAATCTTCTGTAGAAAAAATTGATGCTGAAAAGTTACAATGTTATTTTCAAGTATAATCTCCAATAGTGCACAGACTAGCATAATCTTATTAGTAGTCAGCTTCTTATTCATATCGAGGAATTCTCTTATTCTATCAATACCCCAAACATTTGGAATGCTAGTAAAAAGAGATTCAATGTCCATGGTAAGGAATACAAATTCTTCATCATTATCAATGGTTTCCATTCTATTTTGCAACCGCTGTAAAAACATTTTTGTGTCTCTAAGAACTGTATAACAACTATCCAAGAACTCATGTAAAATGCCTTCTACATAAATAGATAGGGGCTCAGTGCACCATCCTGCTCCTGATACGATGGGGCATAAAGGAGGAACCGTGGGATGTTTATGGATTTTAGGGAGTCCATAAATCCTAGGAACTAGAGGTTTTTGTACTGAAAAATAATTGAATAAGGATTCATCAATTAATCCTGTAATCAGTAAATCAAACACTAAAAAAGACACTTTATCAGTGATAGCAATTACAGCTGTTTTTGTCAGCATTTGATAGGTACAAGTATCTAGTAGCAAAACCTTCATCTGGTTAACATATAAATCTTTGTCCATTAATACAATTTTACCACCTTTATCTGCTTGTTTAATAATAAGAGAATGCAAATCCTGCAATTCATGTAGAGCCCTATATTCTTTTGTATTTAAATTATGAAAGGTGCAGCCTTGCGTACCAGGAGTATAAGCTTCATTAAAAGCATTTTCATAGATATCTAAAAATCTTTGTATGCCTGAAGGGGTTGGAGGTACAAAAGTGCTAGGTTTCTTGTATATATTTACATTGACATTTTCATTATTACGAAACATGCCTTTTAATGATAAATTTCTACCAAGCAGTTTCAAGTCTGTTAGCATTTCAGTTAAATCTGCCTTCTTGGCAGGTATAAAAGACAAACCCTTATTAAGCAAACTGTTTTGTTCATTAGTTAGAGTAAAGGAAGAAATGTTAACAATAAGATCAGTTGTTGCATCCTCCTTTTCTTTGAAAAGTGTGCAGTTCTGTCCATTTGAGTTTCCCTTGCTGTCTTTCCCATAGTGGGATTGCTTTTGGCTCGAGCTCTGAATGGAAGAGCTGCTTTCAAAGTGAATTCTCCCACTTTCAAGTTCTCTAAAAAAACACTAGTATCTGTAGCGTTTGCTTGTGAAGTGTCTATTGGAGTCTTACCTATATTGTTTGCATTCCTTTGTTCTTCTGACTTCGAATTTTTATCCATATTCGATGTAGATGTATTCCCATTCACTATAGAAGCAAAGGATGCAACTTGGAGAGTAGGAACACTAGAATTTACATGTTCTTGGTCAGTTTGTTGTATTGCCATGCTTTCCCTCATCTCAATAGCGCGAGAACAGGAAGTGGAAGCCTGTGTCTCAGTATTTAGTGTCCTACTAGTTCCTCTGTTCACTGTAGCAGGATTATACAAAGGGGTTCTATTTATAGGGTCTCTCGGCCATGAGAAGACATTATTGTTGCTAAAATCAGTTTTATCTCTGTTTAATTTATTTTGAAGCTTTTTCTCATAGGCACTAATGCTTTCATGCAACTGGCCTATTTTATTAAGGGTGATAGTAGCAGGAAAGGTTACAGATATCTGGTTTTCTAGTGTCACAATTTCAGTTTTCAGCTCAGTTTCAAGAGGTGTAAAAAACTCTAGCTATCCAAGTACTGCATCCTAGCATTTGTGGAGGGTGATATAGAAAATCATACTGAGGCTGCAGAGCAAAAATGGATCTTGCTTTTGAATGCTGAGAAATTTCCAGGTTTGAATGGTATGACATCCCTAAAACCTTTTTTAAAGTCACATCGCCTCAGACATTAGACTTTTAAATATTATAGCATAATAAATTATATTGGTTTTTACTTATTTATTTATATATGTGTTTTACATTGAATTTTTTACTATGTTTCTGAAATTGTCTCTTTAAATTTGTAATTGCTTTGCATTAGAGCACATCAGCTATTTGATTCTTAGAATACTTAAATTAGAGTTTTATCTAGTTTTACTGTCTGAGGAAGCAATTGTGAAAATCGGGAAAGCACTTACATTTTATTTTTTTCTTGTTAATAAATGCTGTTGGTGTAAGTTTGGTGCTGTTCTTTACTTTAAAAGGAAGGCAAAGACTAACTATACTGGTGGCCTCTAGTATTGCAATTGTTCTGATGTTCACTACCTCAATATGGATGGACTGTCTAACACTCACATAACTTCCTGTAAGCTCAGAGGTGGTAGATTAACGCTGGGAGGGAGTTGCATCTGAAACATAGCATGATGGTTCTACCTGGAATTGCCTAGCAGCTGGTACCAGAGGATAGAGGTAGATCTCTTTAGAGATCCACACATCCACACATACAAGTACAATCACAAAGGAGTAACATTTCCAGTCAACTTCAAGTTCTGAGGATGAGAAAAATCACTGAAAGCTGAGTGCACCCCACACCTCAGACTCCTGCTACTTAAAATACGCAAAGTCCAAGACTGTTACATCTTGGGGAAAGGAGAAATCCCTAAGATGCTGCAATTTCAGTCTTTAAATGCAAAACAAAGGAATCACACATCATTGCTCTCTCATTTTGGTGTCAATCACAACTGTGTTATATTTAAACCTCACTCCAGACACCTATGCCTATACACAAACTGCTATCTAATATATAATTAATGGTATATAAATGCTGTGAAGACTGGTAGAGAAGGGGTGAAGGCTGCCAGCCTTGTCAAATAGAATTTGATACATAATTCTGGCATTTGTGTATATAAATGTAAAATACAGGCTTGTTTCTTAAATGAAAGAAAACACTGTAAAATGTGAACTTCAAGATTGTAGCAACATTGCTATCTGCTGTAAGGAAAACTAAGCCAAGCATTTCAAATGTTCTTTGAAATTAAAATTATGTTTTGTATGTCCTTTGAAGTTAGAATTTGGAGTCGATGAGAATGGAGTAAGCATCCTGCCTATTGTTTTAAGGCTAAAGTTAATGACTGGAATTTACATGTGGAATGCCCTTTATTGCTCTAATTGTAAACAAATGTAAATGTAGTTTCTGTGGCCTGGGAACCAGGAAAATGTAAACAAATGATGTAATGTGTTATCAGAACTGCAGTTTCAATTTAAACAGTGAGATAAGTATTTATACAACTTTACAGACACTCCTGGTAAAGGCTGACACAGATTCTCCATCTGTGCCCCTTTACCCAGACTATACAGTAGTAATTACTGCCACCACCAGCTAATAATTATCAGCTACCCAAATAGATTATTAAGCATTTTGATCTGACTATTCAACTCAACACTTGCTCTATGTAAGTAAGTTATTTCAGAAGTATGTTTTCTTGTAATAATAGCTAACAAATTAGAAGAAAGTTAGACTAAGTGTTTTTCTGCTATGTCAGAATTGTACTACTAAATTATTTTAAGTTTCTGTGTGATCTCTGAACTCTTGAATAGCACTGTGGTGTAGTAGTATTGTCTTGTGTTTTTAGTATTTATTATTAAATATTTTTAAACCCTTTTACCTGTGGCTGGTTTGTGTAGAGATAAGTTAAGCTCTAGAGTACATTGCATATTTATAGAGTTTATTGTACAAGGCTACTCTAATAAGCCTTAGACTGTTTAGTCACACTTACCAACTGGATAATAATATTGCACAGTAATAATTGGACACCCTTTTAAGGGCCTTTGGGTAGCTGATAATTATTAGCTGATGGTGGCAGTAATTACTACCGTATAGTCTGGGTAAAGGGGCACAGGTGGAGAATCTGCATCAGCCTTTCCCAGGAGTGTCTGTGAAGTTGTATAAATACTTATCTCAAAGTGTGTGTGTGTGTGTCAGCTACTTGGGCAGGGACATGAAGCACTGGTTGGACAGAGAGGGTACTGGAGGTTAGCTTGCCAGCTAGGCTGAGATCTGGACCCTATAGCTGTGCCAGTGGGGAGTCTTATTGGGGACCTGGGGAGCAAGGGAGCAACCAGCTCCAGACTGACTGTGATCTCTGTGTGCACTTAAGGGAAATTGTACTTTATTGTGTGTATTTGCTATCCTTTCCTCTTATATGAGACACCCTCTCTGGTGTTAGTGGTGAGGATTGAGGCTCCTTGATTGCTAGGCCAGGGTGTGGCCATCACAAATGCTATGACATGAGTCTGAAAATCTGTATATGCCTTTAAAAATACATTAGGAATGAGATGTTTGCACTGTGTTAGTCAAGAAAGCTATGTATTAAATTGGCCAGCTAAGAAGGCACTGATTACCAATCAATGTTGTACAAAAAAGAGACAGTCTGCAACCACAAGATAGGAAGGGGGTTCTAAAGGGTAAACAGGAGTTTACATACAATAATGTGGAGTTGGGGAGTTTAATGACCTACTTGGAGGTAACTCTGAACTACAGAGCTAGAATCCAGGCCTGGTTGATGCCTACAGCCTGGGACTTAGTTGGTGGAAAGCAATCAAAGTTAATGTTTTATTTTCATTTTGAATGGCAAGCTAAGTGGGCGATTACTTTGATTTAATCTGCAGATGACAGAATAGGCATGTGTTGTGTTTTATACAGACTGCTGCCTCCAGTGATTCCTTGGACTTATGTGGTGTGTGCATGGGAACCAGCCAAGGATTTGCTACACCATTACTAATAATACCTTTGCTGCACCATATTTTACACTGTGGGCTTCCCATTTCCTACAAAACTGCTGACATTTTTTCTTGTAGTGTTTCTGGTGCAAGATTTATTCCTACTGCTGTTCTCAAGCATGCAAAGCTTATTGAAATTGCTGACTTATCAATAATAACACAGAGACTGATAAAAGCAAGTGCGGCTGTAGCAGCAGTTGGTTGTGCTTGGTAATGTAGCTGCTGACCCAGGGAAAAAAGTTACTTAAGGGCAATGAGCTGTTGACCTACCTGGTGCCCCCTAGGGAAATGACAGAGAGAAGACTGGGCAAAAATCCTGTCTTCTGAAATAACAGAAGCAAATATATATATATATATATATATATATATATATATATATATATATATATATATCTGTACACAAGGAGGAAACTGATTACATTGAATATGACAAACATAAAAAAGTACCTTTTGGCCAGGGTCAAGAATAACCCCTAAAGTACATGCTGTCAAGCTGGTAAGAGCAAAGTACTTAATATAAAACATATTTTAAAGCTGTGGATAGAACCTGTTAGCAACAGCAAATAGAAAATAGTAGAATGTTTAGCATAAGACAGATTTAAAAGTGCTCTGCCTAGTGATGTAAGAAAATAGGTAGAGCAAAATGATCACGAAAACTGTGAGGTAGTAACTTCCATAAAATATTTATTAGTCAATGATGCAATATTTAAATCTGAATTGCCTGCTTCTAACTCTTAAACTGCTGTAAAGAATGTGCTGTCTTCTATGAAACTTAAAGCAACAATGTACATGGTAATCAGTTTCAAATATGGGTGAGGGGTAACACTGCGAAGTTCTGCGTTATTAATACTGAAGAGAATGATAGCAGAAATGTAAATGCATACTACAAATGGAGATATTCCTACGATGTGTGACAGGTCTACACTTAGAAAAAGTGTGTCGATATGCGATACTGTTACAGTTAAGTTACAGATGTGGTCTATATCAGGAAAGAAGGAAAGTTCAAGCTCTGCTAGACTCTGGGAAGCACTCGTCAAAGCTCCCGTGTGTGTAAACATAAGATTAGTATCAACCAGAAAGTGGAAGCAATATGCATTAATGGTACTCAGACAGTCCTATGAAAACTGTTACACCATGTAACTGTAACCCTTGTTTTGATTCTTGAATTATACGAGAAAACTGTTTTCCCCATTTTAAAGCACTATCATACCTCTCAATCTCTTAGCCCAAGAAATCTGGAGAAAGACAAAAATAATTTTTTTATTTATTTTATTTATTTATTACATTTGATCACTGAGTAGTGTCTGAATGGGCAAGTAGCCCGTTTTCAGTAGAGACCTGGAGAGAAAAGCTCCAATAATTAAGCTACATAGATGCATAGAATTAAGGATTGAAATATTGAACAAAATAATCACAAAAATCATACAATAATTGCAAGCATACAGTAACTGAAATAACCTATTTACAATTATACATCCCCCCCATTAATATTCAAAAACGTGCACACTGATTGGTCAGCGCGCACGTTGTAAATCAGAGTTATAGTAATGGAAAAAGGTCCAGTCGCCTGGACTTTTTCCATTACTATAACTCTTTTTTTACAGCAATGGAGAACGCAAGATCTCTGTTGCTTCACACTGTCTTGCTATGTTAAACGAGTTTAACATAGCGAGACAGCTTTAAAAAAAGCAATGGAGATTCTCTGTTGCTTTTTTTTAAGCTGTCTCGCTATGTTAAATTCCTTTAACATAACGAGACAGTTTGTAAAAAGCAACGGAGATCTTGCTTTTTCCGTTGCTTTTTTCAAAACTGTCTCGCTATGTTAAATGGGTTTAACATAGCGAGACAGCTTTAAAAAACGGAGATTCTCCGTTGCTTTTTTCAAAACTGTCTCGCTATGTTAAACTCCTTTAACATAGCGAGACAGTTTGTAAAAAGCAACAGAGTGGAGATCTTGCTCTCTCCATTGTTTCCGCCCACAGCTCTGATGTACTCCGTAGGCATATGCATGTGCAGTACATCAGAACTGCCGCAGAATACCAGACAGCTGTGGAAGGGCAGCAAGGAGGCATTATACAATGCCATTATTTAAGAAAAGTAATTATTTTTTCTTAAATAATGTCATTAATATAATAACTCACTTCTGGGTGTGGGTAATGCTGGATTTACTCACGGTTGGCTTTGTTTGGCCACTCGGGCTTCGCCCTCGTGACCAAACCACACCAACCGTGGATAAATCCAGCATTACCCACACCCAGGCGTCGGTTATTGCTATAATAATACATGAGACAAGTATTGATACAGAGGAAAATAAAGTATCAAAACTTAGAAAACATTAGACTCCTAGGTACTAGAAACCTAAATATAGAGCAGTAGACCGTAGGTACATCTTGCACATGTAGTATGTGGCTTAAATTGCAGAAAAATAAGACATAGTTGTAGTGGCTCTAGAAGATAGTTGAGCAGTAAAAAAAACATGAAACTTGCATGGGGGGAGGAGTTAACAGTAGAGCTGGGTTTAGCCCGGTCAGCAGCACGGACAGATCCAGCTATGTATGAGGTGATCCTTTATCTTAGTTTTGAAGGAAGAATGGCAGGGAGCGATTTGAATGATTAGAGGGAGAACATTCCAGAGCGAATATAGGGAGTCACCATGGTAGTTGTGAGATTGTGTGATTTTGAGCAATGGCCTATCTGAAGACCTAAGGGACCTGCTGTTAACCTGTAGTTGGACTACAGTTAATATGGTTGAGTAGTTTTGGTGGTTGTGGATGGGGGGGACAAAAGCCCAAACATAGGGACACGTTTTACATATTGGAGTAAAAAGTTTTGTTAGTATATATTTTTTGAAACTGAAATTTCTGTCATTATTTAGTGATTTCAATTTTCAATGATTTGCCAGAAAACCATACATTTTATGAGAAACAGATCAAAAATATGAGAAAAATTCTGAGCATTCTGTGAAAATCTGGAGAGTTGAGAGGTATGAGCACTTTGGAAAGCTTCTTTGGAAAGAGTTTGGAGCACTGTAAGAGATGTCAGCAGGGGGACTGAAGGTGGGCAACTAGAAGAGTCTGACATAAGAATCATAACAAGACAGAAGCTGGAAAGAGGCATACAAGACATATTAGTCCAGAAACTTAAACAAAAATGCAGGAATAAGGTACCTACATGAGGACCTTCAAAATGAAGTGAGGACTAAAAAGTGAACTAAGAAGGAGTATGCATGGGCCTATTAAGGTTGAATCTAAGCAACTTGTATGTGTAAACAAGGAAACAAATAAGACTGAAGATTAACTTTGTTCTGCAATACCTTTTGCAGAAGGAGGGCAATACAGAGAAACAGAAGAAAGTGAGATGATGGTGTCCACGATGGTGTCCAGTCACACTGCAATGGGGGAAGCAACCTAAAATAGATCTTTGAAGAAGCTTGCACAGATAACACAGGCAATAAAACAGAAAGGGATTTTTGTCTAAGTTTTTGTTTAAGAGAAGACACAGAGACACACACACACACACACACACATGCACACACACACACACACACACACACACACACACACACACACACACACACACACACACGCACGCACACACGCACACACATGCACACACACACAAAGCTACAGTGTCATTATTTTAAGTATAGGAAGCTTTATCTTCCTCTTGAAGACAACATAGTGAAGAAGGTAATCCTGAGTAAGTGGATTTCCAGATAAGCCACATAAACTTGGGACTTCAGATAAGCCACATAAACATGGACTAAAGATAAGCCACAAAAAAGACACAGTGGGGAGATTGTATTTTAAGTAAGTCAAGAGAAAACATAACAAAGGTTGTAGGGGAGATAGTGAACTGAGTGCAGACATTACTTCTTATCTCTATTTTCAGTTAATAGGTGACCTTTTGTATAGAATAATTAAAGACAGGGAAGAAATGTACATCAATTTTCAGTGCCAAAACCTTTCAGGACATTAGGAATTAAAATAGTCCATAGTCAAATATTAAAACATCACTTCTGGATGTACAAAACTAAGCCCAAAGTCCTGGCCAGATTTTAGTGACCAAACATAATAAAACATAGAAACATTCTATGCTTCTTGTCTGGAATCCTAGAAAAGTGCACTCCTTTCTAGATGTAAGAGTCCCTTGATTCCAATGTTTACCACACAGTTATGATTTGAACTCACTGGTATTGATATTGTGGGTCACTAACCAGTAAAGTTTAGTAATGGGTGCCAGTACCTGCTAAAAATACTGGATTTGAACTTACTGCTATTGATAGCATGGGCACCCACTAGTAAAGTTTAACAGTGGGTACTGGTATCTACTAGTAATACTGGATTTGAACTTACTGCTATTGATATTGTGAGTTAGCCACTAGTAAAGTTTACCAGTGGGTACCAATATCTACTAGTAATACTGGATTTGAACTTATTGCTATTGATATCATGAATTAGCCACTAGTAAGGGGTACCACTACTTATGAGTAATACTGGACTATGCCTCAAAACTTCCAGAAACAGTGCAATTATGTAAATCAAATACTAAGGTCACTGCCAGGGAACATGTACTGTTATTTTCCGGGGTGGCTATTCCTAAAGAGATAAGTACTGATGTAGATGCTCCATTTACATCAAGGGCATTGCTTTAGTATGTCAGTGCTTTACATTCAAGCAGTTGAACATGTCAGTTTACCAGGCACAGATGATGGATTAGTCGAGAGTTGCAATAACACAATGAAATGCATGCCAGTGAAAGTTACTGATGCAAATGGCAAAAACTGAGAACCAGTTGTTACCCCCACTTGCTGTTTGCCATAAGAGAGATACTACAAATTTCAACTGTTTATTCCTTTTGAATTTTTGTACAGTAACACCTGAGAGTGCTGCTTGACATTTCTAAGGAAACCCAAGAAGAGGAGGAGACACCATTAAAAGCGTGATAGAACACTATGTTACTCTACAGGGTCGATTAATGTCAGTTGTGCTCACAGTAAATCAGTACAGGCAGGACAGCCCAGGAAATTAAAGAATGAGTTTTATAATAAAATGCCTGACTTATTTATTTATTTTACATTTGTTTACCTGGCTAGTCCGACTGGATACATTTTCAGCGGAGGCCCGAGGAGACAAGCTCCACATAGACAAACTTACATAGACTATACAGAAGTTAGCAAACAATTATAAAAACAGAGTGATTATATACAATGGGTTAGTAGTGTTCCCTAGTAGGGACTCACAATTCTCATGGACAGAGAATTAAAAGTAAGAGACATCAGATTGGAAGCAGAGCTTGGTGACATAGTTACAAGTTATGATAATTACAGAATATGCTTTTAGTTTATAACTTAATCGGGGTGGGTGCATGAGCATAGCCAATTCACTTTCAGATACTGTTTGAGGTTTTTTTTAAGAGACTTTTGGAGAATTGTAGGGTTATATACTTTGGCAATGAATTTCAGGTTTTGCCAATGAAGTTGGCAAACAGGGATTCACCAGCAGAGTTATTAGCTGTGTGGGTTTGGACCAGTAGTTTATCAGCTGACCGTAGGGATCTTAGGTTGCTATATGGCTTAATAATATTTTTAAGTGAGGGGGTATCCTCAGGGTGGTACAAAATGTTGTGCTCTATTAGGAGTTTATTGAATTGAATTAAGCTGGGCGGTTCTAGCCACTCTAATTGTTTAAGGTTCTGGCAATGGTGGGTTCTATAGGTGGAGCCAGTGGTGAATCTGGCATTATGATTGTAGCTATGGGACAGCTTACATAGTTCAGATTTGTTGAGGTTTGAGAGTACAGGCGAGGTATATAAAAGAGTAGAGAGTAGGTATGATCGGGCAATTGCAGTCCTAGCCAGTGGGGTTAAAAATATCTTGTTTCTATACAGTGATCCAAGCTTCTTATTGATGGTCTGTATGGTTTTGTTGACCTGTAGGTCAAATTTGAGATTATTGTCTATGATAACCCCTAGCAGTTCGGTGTGATGATCTGGGGAAATAGTGGTACCATTGTTAGATATGACAGAGAATGAAAGTGTGGTGGATCTACTAGTGGGGGAGAAGAGTAGAAGTTTAGTTTTATTGGGGTTCAGAATAAAAATAAATATAAAAATAAAAAAACAATTGCCGGACCAATTCTCAGGTAACCATTTATATGCCTTTTTCCCACAAATAAAATAACAGTTTTCTACTTTAGTACTAATACACATTAGCCCTGCATGAAACATTTTCTGATCTATAACTGACAATTGTTTAAACAAAACTGGATTTTTGTGAATGTCATTCATGGTTGTTTTCAATGAGTTTAAATACGAGTCATAATTAGTATTGCAAAAAGTATTGCCATTACTATTCTTAATATAACATCGATAAGATATGGTTATATTACAATTGCTCCAGCCCACATGGAGAGTGTCATTTTTATAAAAACATACAATTCCTTTTTGTGTGACAGGTAAAAATAAAGCTATTTTGTCCTGTGATCTCACAGTTCCTGTATCGAAGAGTAAATTCTCCCAAGTCTCATTTATCCCCAAAGGGACAGCGGACATTATCAGTCCTCCATATGCTGTTGGTATAGCTGTACAAACCCAGCAATTTGAAATGTTCATAGTCTCTGCATATACACGCTTCATGGCTAGGTATGTGTTAAAATTTGGATGCCAGTCTATAGACGTTTCGTCACGCCTTCCCACTTTCACTTGTGTGGTTTTGTGTAGGATAAACCATAACAAGAGGAAAATTGTCACAATTACAGTCAATAAATGTATACTCAACAAAATGATTATGCAACATCTCTGGGGTTGATCTAAATTTCTATTTGCTTAGTTTTTGGCCATCTTGGTCTGGTGTGTCAAGTTGAAAGTTCTTTACCGGTTTGCAGTGTGTCAAATGAACCCAGGATGTCCTCTCGGCCACTCTGAGTGCAGTAGGCGTTGCCAACAGAACCTGGTATGGTCCTTCCCACTTTGGACTCGCCCAATTCTTCCTTTTTGTCACTTTCAGCCACACCCACGACCCTGGGGCCAAGACTGCTTCCACCGGTCTGGTCTGTTCCTTATCTGAAAAAGAGTTAAACTGCAAAACAGATTTATTTGTTAACAGTTTCCTCATATAACTAGCTAATAAACTGTCAGCCTCTTGTTCTGCAGGCATGAGAGCTTTCCACTGAGGCACATAATATGCTCTCCCAAAAACCATTTCAAAGGGAGTCAAACCCTTTACATTTGGAACCATTCTCATACTCAGCAGTGCTAAAGGCAGACAGTGTATCCAATTCTTTTGGGTCTCCTCAACTAACTTCCTAAGTTTATTCTTGAGGGTACCATTGTACCTTTCCACCAGTCCTGCTGACTGTGGGTGGTAGGCACAATGGTTCTTTAAGGAGATACCAAAAAATCTCCCAAGTTGCTGAATTGTCTGGTTCACAAAATGTGTGCCGTTGTCACTATAAATCCTTTCCGGAATGCCAAATCTAGGGATTACTTCTTTTATCAGGGCTTTTGCCACTGTTGCTGCATCCGGGTTTTTGGTTGGAAAAGCTTCTACCCATTTGGAAAACATGTCTGTAATAACTAAACAGTATTTCTTCCCTTCACACTTACTCAATTCTATGAAATCCATACAAATAGTATGGAACGGATATGGTGGTATAGGAAAACTTCCTTGCTTGGTTTTAAATGCCCCTTGTGCATGGTGCTTGTTACAAGTATGACAAGCTGCACAAAATTTTTGTGTGTAGTTTGTGTATCCGTATGTTTGGAATATTCGGTTTACTAACTGCACTATCCCCCCTGTTGAGACATGGCACTTCCCATGGCTCAACAAAGCTGCATATCTAAATAAATTAGACGGCAATATCGGTTTTCCCTCCTTGGAAATGTACAGTCCATTCTCAAGAATTGCACCTTGTTTTACCCATTTTTGTTTTTCTGCTTTTGTAGTAAGTGTCTGCATTGTTTTTAACATGTCTAAATCTTAAATCTCAGAGGGTTGTAATTCCTCATTCAAAAGTAAAGTTTCTGAGTCTGAGGTTGCTTACTTTGCAGCTGCATCAGCTTGTGCGTTGCCTTTTGAAATCATATCCTGTTGTTTTGTATGAGCTACACATTTACAAATAGCTACTTTGGTAGGTAACTGAATAGATTCTAAGAACTCCAAAATAAATCGCGCATGATTAATAGGTTTTCCACTAGATGTTATCATTCCTCTATTTTTCCATTGTTGCGCAAATACATGTACTGTAGAAAAAGCATACTGACTATCAGTATATATGTTTACAGACTTATTTTTTGCTAAAGTACATGCCCGCATCAAAGCTATCAATTCTGCTGCTTGTGCAGATAAGTTATGTGGTAAGGATTGGGCTTCTAGAATTTCAGTGTCTGTAACTACTGCATACCCCACCAGATTCTTTCCTGTAGGACCCCTTCTGCATGAGCCGTCCACGTAATATGTCACCTCGGCATTATCCAAGGGCATATCTGTGAGATCTTGTCTAGGTAAAGCTAACTGTTCAATTTCCTGCAGGCAGCTGTGTGGTGTGCCATCCACAGGAGTTGGAAGTAATGTTGATGGATTTAATGTCGTACATCGTTCAATTGTCATATGAGGTTGGCTCAGCAGTATAGTCATACATGAAAGATGTCTAGCAGGAGAAAGGTATGCCACTTTTTCTTGCAGTAAAATTATTGCAACTGCATGAGGCACTCTCAATGTGAGAGGGTGGAATAACACCACTGAGGCTGAAGCCTGTACTGCCATTGCAGCTGCAACTACTACTTGTACACAGTGAGGCAAAGATCGCACCACTGGGTCTAACTGCGATGAATAATAGGCTATGGGGCGTTGCTTATCCCCATGTTGTTGCGTCAATACTGATGTCATATATCCTTGCTTGCAATCTACGGTCTAAAAGAACTGTTTGTGATAATTTGGAAGTCCTAAAACTAATGAAGAAGCTATCAACTGCTTCAACCTGCAGAAAGCCGTTTCTGCTTCAGGTGTCCATTGTAAAATATCTTGTGCTGCCATTGGTGTCTTATATATCAAGTCAGTCAGTGGAGCAGATTCCAAAGCATAATTTGGTATCCAGCTCCGACAGAAATTAGTTGTACCCAAGAAAGACATCATTTCCTTCTTGGTTGCTGGTTTGGGTGCTTGCAAGATTGCTGTTTTTCTTTCCTCGTCTAGTATTCTACCTTCATTGGATATTACATATCCCAAGTATCTAACTTGTTTTTTCCAAAGTTGTAACTTACTTTTGTTTACTTTGTGTCCTTGTGTTGCTAAAAATTTCAATAATGCTACAGTATCCTCCCTGCACTGTTGCTGGGTGGGGGCTGCTAGCAAGATGTCATCTACATAAAGTAGAATCTGACTACCTCCCGGTGGGGTAAACCCTGCTAGGTTGCTAGCCATTTATTGTGCAAATATTGTTGGGCTCTCACAATATCCCTGTGGTAGTCAAGTATAGGTATACCTTTTACCCTGAAATGTAAATGCAAACCAATACTGACTATCAGGATGTATAGGTATTGAAAAGAAAGCGTTACTGATATCTACCACAGAGAAATACTTCTGTTGCGGTTCTAAATCGTTTAACAAAGTATGTGGGTCTGGCACCGTAGGTGCTCTAGGTATTACTGCATTATTTACAGCTTGTAAATCTTGTACCATCCGCCATTCCCCATTTGCTTTTTTAACAGGAAATAGGGGTGTATTACATGGTGAATCAGGAGATTCTACCAGTACTCCTTCTTTGAGTAATGCTGCTATTATAGGTTTGATTCCTATTTCTGCATCCTTTCTCAAAGGGTATTGTCTTTTCTGTGGTCTAAATGCTGACTTTGGGGTAATTGTAACTGGTCCTGCTGTTCGAATAAGTCCTACATCTGACTTGCCTGTTGACCAAAGAGTTGTTGGAATTTCACATAAGGCCTTTTCTTCTTATTCTAATAAAAATGCTAATCAGCTGTCCTCGCTAGATTGCAAGTGAACAGCTGGATGTGTCTGTGTCAACCAATTCAGTTTTTGTTTCTGTATCCCTTGTTCTGACAGTTCTAAATCATTCTGTTTCTCCCATCTTGTTACTTTTTCTCCTAAGTCTGCCCATTTTACACTTTTGTTCTTTGTCAAGCTGACATGTGGTAATCGATTTGATCTATATAATGCAAGGAATTCTTGAGGTAATGAACAGCTAACTACACTGTTCCCCTCAGTATCCCAGTACAAAGTACGCAATACTAGTCTAGTTGCATGATTTCTGAACAATTCTTGCTCATACTCTCTATCAGGTCCTGGTGTAGTGCAGTAGTATAGAGTACAGTGTAACAAATGCTGTTGATCAGTGTCGAGGGAGGGGGCTTTACTGATGGCTACATTCATCAGTTCCTCGGTTACTGCCCCTGGACCAGTCGTGACTAGGTCCTGGCTGTACCAGTAAAAAGTTTCACCCTCTGACCGCACTACAAAGGTATCCATTTGTCTCTGTGCCTCCATACCTTGTACAGTTGGAACTACTGCTATGCCAAATATCTGCATAAGGTCCCTGCCCAATAGGTTTACTGGACACTTTGCAGAAACAACAATTTTACTTCTCTGGGTCATACCTGAAACAGGGTCAGTTATTGCTATATCATGGGAAAGTGGTTCCCTGTATAGCTGTCCGTTTGCTGCTTTTACTAGTATATAATCAGGTGATTCGGAATGTTCTGGTAACTTGGAGGGGTGTATCAGGGTCCATGACGCTCCTGAGTCACACAGGAATTTGACTTCCCTTCCCTCCACCAGAAGTGTAACTTCCGGTTTCGTATCTGCTAAGTAGAGCTCTAAGCTCAATAATGCTAAGTCCAAAATTCACTTTCTTCATCCTCCATATCTATTTGCACTTCCTCTATTCCTTCTATCACATTTACATTTGTTTTTTGTTCATTAACTTTTCCTGATGATTTCTGACTTTCGCATGATGTATCTTCACTATCATATAGTCAGTCCTCATCTCCCTTATCTTCTGTAATTACCTTTTTGTTTTGCTTACAATCCCTTGCTAGATGTCCCTTTTTCCCGCACTTGAAGCATTCACTTCTCTTTTTCCTCTCTTCAAAATCTTCTGATCGTTTGTCAGACTGTTTGTTTCCCTGGGCATTCTTCTTGCCCTTTTTACCTGACTGTAACACAAACACTTCAGCTCCGTCTTCAGCAGTGAAGACTTGTGCCTTCTTTTTCTTTTTACTATTAAAATGTCTTTCAGCATGTCTAGCGTATTCAAGTAAGGCTTGTAGCCTCTCTGTTCGATGGCCTATCATATGCTTTGTAATGAAGCTACTAATAGGTGCAATGCAACCTTTCAAAAATGCATTTTTCAATTGTTGTTCATACGGGGAATCATTAGTTTGGTTCTCAGGAACTGACATACCACTATGATTATTAAAACATTCCAATAATCTAGCATAGTATCCATCTATTGTCTCATTTTCCTGTTGTATGCATTGATTAATGCAAGTCCAGTCTGCTCTAGGTTTCCATTTCTCAGAGATTCGGTCTGTTAGACCTTTCACTCTGTTGTCTAATTCTGCGTCACTATGTGGGAGTGGTTTAAGCACTGCATTACGAGGATTCCAGGTGCCACAAATCATGTGCCAATCTAGACCTATAATTTGTCTTACTACTTTTTCTACTTCTTCCCCATTCAAGTGGTAACTCAACCTCATGCCTTGTAAATCTTCTAAAAATTTCATAAAATTAACTTTCGGATGGGGGATTCCCTCAGTAGCTTTCCGGATATCCTCCGGTGTCCATGGTCTATATACTAAGAGTGTTGGGTTTTGCCCTTCCTGTCCTGCCTGAGGATTTGGAACTTCTATAAGTGGGCATATTTCTTCCTCACTCTCATCCTGTAGGTTTCTCTCTATTTGATATGATTCTGTGTCCCTATGTATTTTACGTGTTCGGGACCTAGTTTCAATAGGATCTCTAACAAATGGTTGTGGTCTTGCTGAAACTTCAGGATAACGCTGTGGCGGACCAGCCTGTCCACTCACTTCATATCCTGAAAAGGGTAAAGGAGGGGGCAAGGGAGGAGGAGGAGGAGCTGTTGCTATTACCAAGTTATTATCTTCTTTGTCTAAAAATAATGTTTTTGAATTTTTAAGCTTTTGTTCTCTACGATTTGCTTCCTCAATCCACCTGTGTGCCTGAGGAATGCCTAATTGGTGTTGCTTTTTTGCCTGACCTCCTGCATCAGATTTAATCTGCTTAAGGAGTTTAATTAATGAAGTTTTATCTAGTTTACCATCAAATTCATATTTGTTAACCCATTTCGTGTAATACCTAACGTTATCAGAACGTTGTAATTGCATGTATTTGGGTCTTCGGTTAGGGGCGAATCTCGCGATGTTTTAGTGCACTGATTTCCCATGGCAAAGAAAATGTTACGTAACCCTTTTTATCACGTGATATCAAGTTCTCAGTTCCTGTTAACAGTTTATCTAGAATAACTGCCTACCTTATTCTGTTACCCTGATCTATGACCAAATATACAGTACTTCCTTTTGTCCCTGATCTGCATAACAAATCTTGACAACAATATACTGTAACCTAGTCCCTGATCTAAAACAGAAAAAAGGCAAATTCTTCCTACCTGAGCCTCCGGTATTGAATCGTCCAATATCCGCTCTTCGGCCACAGATCAGAAAGTAGCCAGCCTCTTTAAACGACAATTCAGTCGGAGGTCTTTTCACCCAAGAAGAACCGTTTCGGTAACTTCTCCTGCGCAGTATTTGACCACCGGTAGACTCTGATCTGCAGCTGTCCGAGGGAATTCTGGCTAAGAAGGACCAAACTGTTAAATAAAATTAAGAATTCAATACACAGGAGGTTCAGATTCAAAAGTTTACTAGTGTACACCAGGAGGCAAAAAACGTACAAGTACAGATTTTTGTCTAACATGAAACAGGAAGCACACAAGTTTATATAGGTTTAACATTCAAGCTGCGCCCACCTTACTGACGTGATATGTCACAGGGCATCTACATCACTTTAGCTTACAGTCCTCTATTCATAAAACTGCTGATGCTGTATATTTTAAAAAAGTTTTCTTCTGGTAACAATATGGCCTTGCTATCCACCTGGTCAGACATAATGTCTTTCTGTAAAGTTACTTCTTCAAGGTTTCATATCAGTTCGAATACAATAGCAGATTCAGTCTTTTAATACACATCTTTGTTCACTGTTACACTTTCCCACCAGCTGCATGCTATCTCAGTAACACATATACAAGGCCAAATCATCCCAGCAGGAAAGAGCAGAAGATTTCATTATTTCACACATTTAATTTCCTGACCCAGCAGATAATCACTTGTGAAAAGCATAAACATTAAAACTTGCAAAGCTAGCATCTGCCAGGGTCGAAGGTCAGCTTGCTTTAAGCCACACTGCAGTTTCAAAACTACTTACATTTAAACATGAATTAATCCTTTCTGTTATATGATTAATAGAATAAAATGCATTATATACTACTTTGCTTTTAAACTAGCATTTCTCATATATTCACATACACATTTTTCTAACAATATGTGAGGGGGTGAAGAAGAGGTAGAGAGTTTTATAACAGATATGCATAGGAATCCCTTTGGTCTTGCTTTTGATGGACTTCAAAAAGGGAACAACGTTGTATATCTCGATCTTATTTTGGAAGGCATGGAAGATGGGAGCATTTTGTCCAATATTAATAGGAAATTTGTGGATGGTAATCAATATTTACATGCCACCAGTTGTCACCCCCCCCCATGTGTTAGAAGCTTTACCATTTGGAGAATTGGTACATGTTTCACGGTTGTGTAGTGATAAGAATGAACTGGTGAAAGAGATGGAAAGAACTAACCAAATGGTTTTGTATCGGGGCTATGACCCAGAGATTCTGAAGAAGGCTCACATGAGAATGATGAGAAAGTTAGATACGGAGGGTGATGTGTATTTAAATAAAAGAAGGAATAAACAACATAATAGTAGATTTTTTAAAGAGAATAAGGGGAAATGCGATGCTATTTATTATGTAGCAGTTTATAATATAAAAAGTGAGGAAATAAAAGCTTTAATAGAGTATTATTGGAAACATCTGTTGGGAGACAACACTTTGACAAATATTCTTCCTTATAAACCATTTTTTTCTTACAAAAGGGGAAGAAGTCTAAAGGACATGGTGGTACATGGTAAATTTTTCATGCCAAAAACAGCAATACCAAGAACCATCTTGAGTCGAGGTACAACGTGCTGCAATAGATGCAGTATTTGTAACAATATTGTTAATACATTCAAGAATATAAATGGGGTTAAATCTGAGCCTAGAGATACATACACATGTAGAAGTAGAGGGGTAATATATGCATTAAAATGCCGATGTGAACTTTACTATATAGGGGAAACTAAGAGAGAATTTCATGTCAGATTCATGGAGCATATAAGAGATGTTAAAAATAATAGAGAGGATAAAATAATTGCTGCACATTTTAGGATGTTTTACAATAGTAATGGGGCCCTGTTACAGGGTACTGTTTTAGAGACTGTAAAATGTTTGAGTATGGATGAAAATGTATTGAAACAAAAATTATTATATAAAGAAAGCATTTTCATTTTGAAGTATAAAACTATGATACCTAATGGTTTTAATAATGAACTAAACTGAAAGTGTTTGCTTTAAGATAAACTGCTGCGTAATTAGTAGACGTGCTGCTAATTGAATGTAATATATAAGAAAGTTTGGTTTGTGATTTTACTGTTTGATATTCCTTGAAGGTGGAAACACCGAAGCGCTAGAATAAAAGAAATTTGGTTTTCCTGGTTGTCTTTTTCACAACAATTGGTGGTTTGTGGTCAGAGTTGTTTTATATAACTGTATATACCTGCCTTGTAATTATGTCTATTTTTTTTGAGAACTGTCTGAAATTCACTTGTTAATATAAATGTACTGTAATAGATCTTTTCTCCCCAGGTGTCCACTGAAAATGGGATGTGCCCAGTCAGACTTTCCTAACAAAGACAAATAAATACATAAATAAATAAACAAACAAATAACACTTCTGTTAAAAAAAGAGTGTTTTCAGAAATTGCTAGGATAGCTAAACTGATATAACATTATAATGACAATACCTGGAGGGAAGTTTAGACTGAGACCTGGCAGGGTACCAGAGTCACAGAAACAGTTTATAAGACAATGAGTTAAAAGGATGTTCAAGCTAGGAGTGAGAGAAGAGTCACAGACTGAGTGAAACATTTCAGTAGAGCTAAGTGCTAATAATGATAGAAGCATTAAATTCTATAATCGTTTCAGGAACTGGAAGATCATGTTAATGCTACAGGACCATCCCATGTGAAGAAATGATGAACTGACAGCCTCGGAAAGGCACGATGCTTGACAACACTGGACTTGAAGAAGTGGTGCCTGCAGTTAGCAGTTATACCTATCTCAAAGGAAAAAATAGCCTTTGCAGTCACTGGTAGTCTGTTTCTGTACACAGTGTTACTATTCAGTCTACATGGATCTCCTGCTACCGTTCGGAGGCTGATGGATAAGATCCTAAAGGCTCACCCCTCATATGTTACCGCATACCTGTATAACTTGGTTATTCATTCGGAGGGCTGGGTGTCTCACTTACCAAAATGCAGGCTGGTTTGAAAGACAAGCAAGACTGACTACAAATGCTAAGAAAAATTAACTGGGTATTGTGAAAGCCAATTAATTATTTAGGGTGCCGTATAGGAAGGGAAGTGCTAAGACAACAACCCTGGGGAAAAAAGGTAGAAGGCATATAAAAACCTGGCCTGTACCCCCACTAAAACGCAGATGAAAATTATTTTCTTGGACTAGCTGGTTACTGCAGAAAGTTTTTGCCTATTTCTGTGACTATTGCCTGTCCTTTAACAAAGCTTGTAAAAGGAAAAACTCCTATCGAGTTGAAATTGTCTCTTGAGAGTGAAAGAGCATTTACTGAATGAAAAAGTGTCCTATATTCTAAATCCGTGTTAGTAAATTCTGTCAAAACAGGTTTAAGAACAGAGCTATCACAGAACATCCCATGTGAAGAGCACCACTGGAGCTGTATCAGCCAGATGTTGAGCAATTTGGAAAGGAAATGTTTGCTCATTGAAAGAGAATGTCTTGCATTAGTTGGATTATTATTGACTGGGTAGGTATTTCTTTTTGGTAACTGATCATATCTCACTGCAATGATTGAGCAGACGGACTCATCACAGTACTGCCTTCCATCCCTTTCTATATGTAGGGACTTGCAGGCCTGGCCTAGCCAACAGAAAACTGAAGACAGTACTGCCCTACATCCTTCTCTATATGTAGGGACCCACAGGTCTCTCCTAGCCAACAGAAAACAGATGACAGTACTGCCCTCAATCCCTTTCTATATGTAGGGACCTGCAGGCCTGGTCTAGCTAACAGAAAACTGATGACAGTACTGCCCTCCATCCCTTTCTATATGTCGGAACCCACACGCCTGGCCTAGCCACCACAAAACTGATGGCAGTACTGCCTTCCATCCCTTTCTATATGTAGGGACCCGCAGGCCTGGCCTAGCCAACAGAAAACCAATTACAGTACTGCCTTCCATCCCTTTCTATATGTAGGGACCCACAGGTCTGGCCTAACCAAAAGAAAACTGATGACAGTACTACCCTCCATCCCTTTCTATATGAAGGGACCCGCAGGCCTGGCCTAGCCAACAGAAAACTGATGACAGTACTGCCTTCCATCCCTTTCTATATGTAGGGACCCGCAGGCCTGGTGTAGCCAACAGAAAACTGATGACAGTACTGCCTTCCATCCCTTTCTATATGTAGGGACCCGCAGGCCTGGCCTAGCCAACAGAAAACTGATGACAGTACTGCCTTCCATCCCTTTCTATGTATAGGGACCCGAAGGCCTGGCCTAGCCAACAGAAAACTGATGACAATACTGCCCTCCATCTATTTCTATATGTAGGGACCCACAGGCCTGGCCTATCCAACAGAAAACTGATGTCAGCACTGCCCTCCATCTATTTCTATATGTCGGAACCCACAGGCCTGGCCTAGCCAACAGAAAACTGATGACAGTCCTGCCCTCCAGCTCTTTTTATATGTAGGGACCCAAAGACCTGGCCTAGTCAACAGAAAACTGATGACAGTACTGCATTCCATCCTTTTCTATATGTAGAGACCCACAGGCCTGACCTAGCCAACAGAAAACTGATGACAGTACTGCCCTCCATCCCTTTCTATATGTAGGACCTGCAGGCCTGGCCTAGCCAACAGAAAACTGATGACAGTGCTGTCTTCCATCCCTTTCTATACGTAGGGACCCACAGGCCTGGCCTAGTCAACAGAAAACTGATGACACTACTGCCCACCATCCCTTTCTATATGTCGAGATCCACAGGTCTGGCCTAGCCAACAGAACACTGATGACAGTACTGCCTTCCATCCCTTTCTGTATGTAGGGACCCGCAGGCCGGGCCTAGCCAACAGAAAACTGATGACAGTACTGCCTTGCATCCCTTTCTATATGTAGGGACCCGCAGGTCTGGCCTAGCCAACAGAAAACTGATGACAGTACTGCCCTCCATCCCTTTCTATATGTCGAGATCCACAGGTCTGGCCTAGCCAACGGAAAACTGATGACAGTACTGCCTTCCATCCCTTTCTATATGTAGGGACCTGCAGGCCTGGCCTAGCCTACAGAAAACAGATTACAGTACTGCCTTCCATTCCTTTCTATATGTAGGGACCCACAGGCCTGGCCTAGCTGACAGAAAACTGATGACAATACTGCCTTCCATCCCTTTCTATATGTAGGGACCCACAAGCCTGGCCTAGCCAACAACAGTACTGCCTTCCATCCCTTTCTATATGTAGGGACCCACAGGCCTGGCCTAGCCAACAGAAAACTGATGACAAAACTGCCTTCCATCCCGTTCTATATGTAGGGACCTGCAGGCCTGGCCTAGCCAACAGAAAACTGATGACAAAACTGCCTTCCATCCAGTTCTATATGTAGGGACCTGCAGGCCTGGCCTAGCCAACAGAAAACTGATGACAGTACTGCCTTCCATCCCTTTCTATATGTAGGGACCTGTAGGCCTGGCCTAGCCAACAGAAGACTGAAGACAGTACTGCATTCCATCCCTTTCTATATGTAGAGATCCACAGGTCTGGCCTAGCCAACAGAAAACTGATTACAGTACTGCCCTTCATCTCTTTCTATATGTCGTGATCCACAGGTCTGGCCTAGCCAACAGAAAACTGATGACAGTACTGCCTTCCATCCATTTCTATATCTAGGGCCCTGCAGACCTGGCTTAGCCAACAGAAAACTGATGACAGTACTGCCCTCCATCCCATTCTATATGTAGGGACCCACAGGCCTGGCCTAGCCAACAGAAAACTGATGACAGTACTGCCCTCCATCCCTTTCTATATGATGAGATCCACAGGTCTGGGCTAGCCAACAGAAAACCGATGACAGTACTGCCTTCCATACCTCTCTATATGTAGGGACCTGCAGGCCTGGCCTAGCAACAGCAAACTGATGATGGTACTGCCTTCCATCCCTTTCTATATGTAGGGACCCACAGGCATGGCCTAGTCAACAGAAAACTGATGACAAAACCACCTTTCATCCTGTTCTATATGTAGGGACCTACAGGCCTGGTCTAGCCAACAGAAAACTGATGACAGTACTGTCCTCCATCCCTTTCTATATGTAGGGACCTGCAGGCCTGGCCTATCAACATAAAACTGATGATAGTACTGCCTTCCATCCCTTTCTATATGTAGGAACCCACAAGAATGGCCTAGTCAACAGAAAACCAATGACAAAACCGCCTTTCATCCTGTTCTATATGTAGGGACCTGAAGGCTTGGCCTAGCCAACAGAAAACTGATGACAGTACTGCCTTCCACCCCTTTCTATATGTAGGGACCCACAGGATGGCCTAGCCAATATAAAACTGATGACAGTACTGCCTTTCATCCCTTTCTATATGTAAGGACCTGCAGGCCTGGCCTAGCCAAGAGAAGACTGATGACAGTACTGCCTTCCATCCCTTTCTGTATGTAGAGATCCACAGGTCTGGCCTAGCCAACAGAAAACTGATGACAGTACTGCCTTCCATCCCATTCTATAGGTAGGGACCCACAGGCCTGGCCTAGCCAACAGAAAATTGATGACAGTACTGCCCAACATCCCATTCTATATGTAGAGACCCACAGGCCTGGCCTAGCCAACAGAAAACTGATGACAGTCCTGCCCTCCAGCTCTTTTTATATGTAGGGACCCAAAGACCTGGCCTAGTCAACAGAAAACTGATGACAGTACTGCATTCCATCCTTTTCTATATGTAGAGACCCACAGGCCTGACCTAGCCAACAGAAAACTGATGACAGTACTGCCCTCCATCCCTTTCTATATGTAGGACCTGCAGGCCTGGCCTAGCCAACAGAAAACTGATGACACTACTGCCCACCATCCCTTTCTATATGTCGAGATCCACAGGTCTGGCCTAGCCAACAGACCACTGATGACAGTACTGCCTTCTATCCCTTTCTGTATATAGGGACCCGCAGGCCAGGCCTAGCCAACAGAAAACTGATGACAGTACTACCTTGCATCCCTTTTTATATGTAGGGACCCGCAGGTCTGGCCTAGCCAACAGAAAACTGATGACAGTACTGCCCTCCATCCCTTTCTATATGTCGAGATCCACAGGTCTGGCCTAGCCAACAGAAAACTGATGACAGTACTGCCTTCCATCCCTTTCTATATGTAGGGACCTGCAGGCCTGGCCTAGCCTACAGAAAACAGATTACAGTACTGCCTTCCATTCCTTTCTATATGTAGGGACCCACAGGCCTGGCCTAGCTGACAGAAAACTGATGACAATACTGCCTTCCATCCCTTTCTATATGTAGGGACCCACAAGCCTGGCCTAGCCAACAACAGTACTACCTTCCATCCCTTTCTATATGTAGGGACCCACAGGCCTGGCCTAGCCAACAGAAAACTGATGACAAAACTGCCTTCCATCCCGTTCTATATGTAGGGACCTGCAGGCCTGGCCTAGCCAACAGAAAACTGATGACAAAACTGCCTTCCATCCAGTTCTATATGTAGGGACCTGCAGGCCTGGCCTAGCCAACAGAAAACTGATGACAGTACTGCCTTCCATCCCTTTCTATATGTAGGGACCTGTAGGCCTGGCCTAGCCAACAGAAGACTGAAGACAGTACTGCCTTCCATCCCTTTCTATATGTAGAGATCCACAGGTCTGGCCTAGCCAACAGAAAACTGATTACAGTACTGCCTTCCATCCTATTCCATATGTAGGGACCTGCAGGCCTGGCCTAGCCAACAGAAAACTGATGACAGCACTGCCCTCCATCTCTTTCTATATGTCGAGATCCACAGGTCTGTCCTAGCCAACAGAAAACTGATGACAGTACTACCTTCCATCCATTTCTATATCTAGGGCCCTGCAGACCTGGCTTAGCCAACAGAAAACTGATGACAGTACTGCCCTCCATCCCATTCTATATGTAGGGACCCACAGGCCTGGCCTAGCCAACAGAAAACTGATGACAGTACTGCCCTCCATCCCTTTCTATATGATGAGATCCACAGGTCTGGGCTAGCCAACAGAAAACCGATGACAGTACTGCCTTCCATACCTCTCTATATGTAGGGACCTGCAGGCCTGGCCTAGCAACAGCAAACTGATGATGGTACTGCATTTCATCCCTTTCTATATGTAGGGACCCACAGGCATGGCCTAGTCAACAGAAAACTGATGACAAAACCGCCTTTCATCCTGTTCTATATGTAGGGACCTACAGGCCTGGTCTAGCCAACAGAAAACTGATGACAGTACTGTCCTCCATCCCTTTCTATATGTAGGGACCCACAGGCCTGGCCTAGCCAACAGAAAACTGATGACAGTACTGCCCTCAATCCCTTTCTATATGTCGAGATCCACAGGCTGGACTAGCCAACAGAAAACTGATGACAATACTGCCTTCCATACCTCTCTATATGTAGGGACCTGCAGGCCTGGCCTATCAACAGAAAACTGATGATAGTACTGCCTTCCATCCCTTTCTATATATAGGAACCCACAAGAATGGCCTAGTCAACAGAAAACCAATGACAAAACCGCCTTTCATCCTTTTCTATATGTAGGGACCTGAAGGCTTGGCCTAGCCAACAGAAAACTGATGACAGTACTGCCTTCCATCCCTTTCTATATGTAGGGACCCACAGGCCTGGCCTAGCCAATATAAAACTGATGACAGTTCTGCCTTTCATCCCTTTCTATATGTAGGGACCCACAGACCTGGCCTAGCCTAGCCAACAGAAAACAGATGACAGTACTGCCCTCCATCCCTTTCTATAGGTAGGGACCCACAGGCCTGGCCTAGCCAAGAGAAGACTGATGACAGTACCACCTTCCATCCCTTTCTATATGTAGAGATCCACAGGTCTGGCCTAGCCAACAGAAAACTGATGACAGTACTGCCTTCCATCCCATTCTATAGGTAGGGACCCATAGGCCTGGCCTAGCCAACAGAAAATTGATGACAGTACTGCCCAACATCCCATTCTATATGTAGGGACCCACAGACCTGGTCTAGCCTAGCCAACAGAAAACAGATGACAGTACTGCCCTCCATCCCTTTCTATATGTAGGACTCGCAGGCCTGGCCTAGGCAACAGAAAACTGATGACAGTACTGCCCTCCATTCCTTTCTATATGCAGGGACCTGCAGGCCTTGCCTAGCCAACAGAAAACTGATGACAGTACTGCCCTCCATCCCTTTCTATATGTAGGGAACCGCCGGCCTGGCCTATCCAACAGAAAACTGATGACAGTACAGCCTTCCATCCCTTTCTATATGTAGAGATCGACAGGTCTGGCCTAGCTAACAGAAAACTGAGGACAGTACTGCCTTCCATCCCTTTATTTATGTAGAGATCCACAGGCCCGGCCTAGTCAACAGAAAACTGATGAAAGTACTGCCCTCCATCCCTTTCTATATGTAAGGACCTGCAGGTCTGGCCTAGCCAACATAAAACTGATGATAGTACTGTCCACCATCCCTTTCTATATGTAGGGACCCACAGGCCTGGTCTAGCTAACAGAAAACTGATGACAGTACTGCCCTCCATCCCTTTCTATATGTAGGGACCCACACAACTGGCCTAGCCAACAGGAAACTGATGACTGTACTGCCTTACATCCCTTTCTATATGTAGGGACCAACAGGTCTGGCCTAACCAACAGAAAACTGATGACAGTCCTGCCTTCCATCCCTTTGTATATGTAGGGACACCCAGGCTTGGCCTAGCCAACAGAAAACTGATGACAGTACTGCCTTCCATCCCTTTCTCTATGTACGGACCCGCAGGCCTGGCATAGCCAACAGCAAACTGATGACAGTACTGCCCTCCATCCCTTTGTATATCTAGGGACCTGCAGGCCTGGCTGTGCCAACAGAAAACTGATGACAGTACTGCCTCCCATCCCATTCTATATGTAGGGACCCACAGGCCTGGCCTAGCCAACAGTAAACTGATGACAATACTGCCCTCCATCCCTTTCTATATGTAGGGACCCACAGGCCTGGTCTAGCCAACAGAAAACTGATGACAGTCCTGCCTTCCATCCCTTTCTATATGTATAGATCCACAGGCCTGACCTAGCCAACAGAAAACTGATGACAGTACTGCCTTCCATTCCTTTCTATATGTAGGGACCCACAGGTCTGGCCTAGCCAACAGAAAACTGATGACAGTACTGCCTTCCATCCTATTCCATATGTAGGGACCTGCAGGCCTGGCCTAGCCAACAGAAACCTGATGACAGTACTGCCCTACATCCCTTTATATATGCCGAGATCCACAGGTCTCGCCTAGCAACAGAAAGCTGATGACAGCACTGCCTTCCATCCCTTTCTGTATGTAGAGAACCACAGGTCTGGTCTAGCCAACAGAAAACTGATGACAGTACTGCCTTCCATCTCTTTCTATATGTAGGGACCTGCAGTTCTGGCCTAGCCAATAGAAAACTGATGACAGTACTGCCTTCCATCCCTTTCTATATGTAGGAACACACAGGCCTGGCCTAGCCAACAGAGAAACAATGACAGTACTGCCTTCCATCCCTTTCTATATGTAGCAACCCACAGGCCTGGCCTAGCCAACAGAAAACTGATGACAGTACTGCCCTCCATCCCTTTCTATATGTAGGGACCTGCAGGCCTTGCCTAGCCAACAGAAAACTGATGACAGTACTGCCTTCCATCCCTTTCTATATGTAGGGACCCGCAGGCCTGGCCTAGCCAACAGAAAACTGATGACAGTACTACCCTCCATCCCTTTCTATATGTAGGGACCCGCAGGCCCCGCCTAGCCAACAGAAAACTGATGACAGTACAGCCTTCCATCCCTTTCTATATGTAGAGATCCATAGGTCAGGCCTAGCCAACAGAAAACTGATGACAGTACTGCCCTCCATCCCTTTCTATATGTACTGACCTGCAGGCCTGTCCTAACCAACAGAAAACTGATGATGGTACTGCCTTCCATCCCTTTCTATATGTAGGGACTCACAGGTCTGGCCCAGCCAAAAGAAAACTGATGACAGTACTACCCTCCATCCCTTTCTATATGTAGGCACCTGCAGGCCTGTCCTAGCCAAAAGAAAACTGATGACAGTACAGCCTTCCATCCCTTTATTTATGTAGAGATCCACAGGCCCGGCCTAGTCAACAGAAAACTGATGAAAGTACTGCCCTCCATCCCTTTCTATATGTAAGGACCTGCAGGTCTGGCCTAGCCAACGTAAAACTGATGATAGTACTGTCCACCATCCCTTTCTATATGTAGAGATCCATAGGTCAGGCCTAGCCAACAGAAAACTGATGGCAGTACTGCCCTCCATCCCTTTCTATATGTAGGGACCCACACAACTGGCCTAGCCAACAGGAAACTGATGACTGTACTGCCTTCCATCCCTTTCTATATGTAGGGACCAACAGGTCTGGCCTAACCAACAGAAAACTGATGACAGTCCTGCCTTCCATTCCTTTCTATATGTAGGGACACCCAGGCCTGGCCTAGCCAACAGAAAACTGATGACAGTACTGCCTTCCAGCCCTTTCTCTATGTACGGACCTGCAGGCCTGGCATAGCCAACAGCAAACTGATGACAATACTGCCCTCCATCCCTTTGTATATCTAGGGACCTGCAGGCCTGGCTGTGCCAACAGAAAACTGATGACAGCACTGCCTTCCATCCCATTCTATATGTAGGGACCCACAGGCCTGGCCTAGCCAACAGTAAACTGATGACAATACTGCCCTCCATCCCTTTCTATATGTAGGGACCCACAGGCCTGGTCTAGCCAACAGAAAACTGATGACAGTTCTGCCTTCCATCCCTTTCTATATGTATAGATCCACAGGCCTGACCTAGCCAACAGAAAACTGATGACAGTACTGCCTTCCATTCCTTTCTATATGTAGGGACCCACAGGTCTGGCCTAGCCAACAGAAAACTGATTACAGTACTGCCTTCCATCCTATTCCATATGTAGGGACCTGCAGGCCTGGCCTAGCCAACAGAAACCTGATGACAGTACTGCCCTACATCCCTTTATATATGTCGAGATCCACAGGTCTCGCCTAGCAACAGAAAGCTGATGACAGCACTGCCTTCCATCCCTTTCTGTATGTAGAGATCCACAGGTCTGGTCTAGCCAACAGAAAACTGATGGCAGTACTGCCTTCCATCTCTTTCTATATGTAGGGACCTGCAGTTCTGGCCTAGCCAATAGGAAACTGATGACAGTACTGCCTTCCATCCCTTTCTATATGTAGGAACACACAGGCCTGGCCTAGCCAACAGAGAAACAATGACAGTACTGCCTTCCATCCCTTTCTATATGTAGCAACCCACAGGCCTGGCCTAGCCAACAGAAAACTGATGACAGTACTGCCCTCCATCCCTTTCTATATGTAGGGACCTGCAGGCCTTGCCTAGCCAACAGAAAACTGATGACAGTACTGCCTTCCATCCCTTTCTATATGTAGGGACCCACAGGCCTGGCCTAGCCAACAGAAAACTGATGACAGTACTACCCTCCATCCCTTTCTATATGTAGGGACCCGCAGGCCTCGCCTAGCCAACAGAAAACTGATGACAGTACAGCCTTCCATCCCTTTCTATATGTAGAGATCCATAGGTCAGGCCTAGCCAACAGAAAACTGATGACAGTACTGCCCTCCATCCCTTTCTATATGTAGGGACCTGCAGGCCTGTCCTAACCAACAGAAAACTGATGATGGTACTGCCTTCCATCCCTTTCTATATGTAGGGACTCACAGGTCTGGCCCAGCCAAAAGAAAACTGATGACAGTACTACCCTCCATCCCTTTCTATATGTAGGCACCTGCAGGCCTGTCCTAGCCAAAAGAAAACTGATGACAGTACAGCCTTCCATCCCTTTATTTATGTAGAGATCCACAGGCCTGGCCTAGTCAACAGAAAACTGATGAAAGTACTGCCCTCCATCACTTTCTATATGTAAGGACCTGCAGGTCTGGCCTAGCCAACGTAAAACTGATGATAGTACTGTCCACCATCCCTTTCTATATGTAGAGGTCCATAGGTCAGGCCTAGCCAACAGAAAACTGATGACAGTACTGCCCTCCATCCCTTTCTATATGTAGGGACCCACACAACTGGCCTAGCCAACAGGAAACTGATGACTGTACTGCCTTCCATCCCTTTCTATATGTAGGGACCAACAGGTCTGGCCTAACCAACAGAAAACTGATGACAGTCCTGCCTTCCATCCCTTTCTATATGTAGGGACACCCAGGCCTGGCCTAGCCAACAGAAAACTGATGACAGTACTGCCTTCCAGCCCTTTCTCTATGTACGGACCTGCAGGCCTGGCATAGCCAACAGCAAACTGATGACAATACTGCCCTCCATCCCTTTGTATATCTAGGGACCTGCAGGCCTAGCTGTGCCAACAGAAAACTGATGACAGTACTGCCTTCCATCCCATTCTATATGTAGGGACCCACAGGCCTGGTCTAGCCAACAGAAAACTGATGACAGTCCTGCCTTCCATCCCTTTCTATATGTATAGATCCACAGGCCTGACCTAGCCAACAGAAAACTGATGACAGTACTGCCTTCCATTCCTTTCTATATGTAGGGACCCACAGGTCTGGCCTAGCCAACAGAAAACTGATTACAGTACTGCCTTCCATCCTATTCCATATGTAGGGACCTGCAGGCCTGGCCTAGCCAACAGAAACCTAATGACAGTACTGCCCTACATCCCTTTATATATGTCGAGATCCACAGGTCTCGCCTAGCAACAGAAAGCTGATGACAGCACTGCCTTCCATCCCTTTCTGTATGTAGAGATCCACAGGTCTGGTCTAGCCAACAGAAAACTGATGACAGTACTGCCTTCCATCTCTTTCTATATGTAGGGACCTGCAGTTCTGGCCTAGCCAATAGAAAACTGATGACAGTACTGCCTTTCATCCCTTTCTATATGTAGGAACACACAGGCCTGGCCTAGCCAACAGAGAAACAATGACAGTACTGCCTTCCATCCCTTTCTATATGTAGCAACCCACAGGCCTGGCCTAGCCAACAGAAAACTGATGACAGTACTGCCCTCCATCCCTTTCTATATGTAGGGACCTGCAGGCCTTGCTTAGCCAACAGAAAACTGATGACAGTACTTCCTTCCATCCCTTTCTATATGTAGGGACCCGCAGGCCTGGCCTAGCCAACAGAAAACTGATGACAGTACTACCCTCCATCCCTTTCTATATGTAGGGACCCGCAGGCCTCGCCTAGCCAACAGAAAACTGATGACAGTACAGCCTTCCATCCCTTTCTATATGTAGAGATCCATAGGTCAGGCCTAGCCAACAGAAAACTGATGACAGTACTGCCCTCCATCCCTTTCTATATGTAGGGACCTGCAGGCCTGTCCTAACCAACAGAAAACTGATGATGGTACTGCCTTCCATCCCTTTCTATATGTAGGGACTCACAGGTCTGGCCCAGCCAAAAGAAAACTGATGACAGTACTACCCTCCATCCCTTTCTATATGTAGGCACCTGCAGGCCTGTCCTAGCCAAAAGAAAACTGATGACAGTACAGCCTTCCATCCCTTTCTATATGTAGAGATCCATAGGTCTGATCTAGCCAACAGAAAACTGATGACAGTACTGCCTTCCATCCCTTTCTATATGTGGCGACCTACAGGCCTGGCCTAGCCAACAGAAAACTGATGACAGTACTGCCCTCCATCCCTTTCTGTATGTAGGGACCCGCAGCCTGGCCTAGCCAACAGAAAACTGATGACAGTACTACCCTCCATCCCTTTCTATATGTAGGGACCCGCAGGCCTCGCCTAGCTAACAGAAAACTGATGACAGTACTGCCTTCCATCCCTTTCTGTATGTAGAGATCCACAGGCCTGGCCTAGCCAACAGAAAACTGATAACAGTACTGCCTTCCATCCCTTTCTATATGTAGGGACCTACAGGCCTGGCCTAGCCAACAGAAAACTGATGACAGTACTGCCCTCCATCCCTTTCTATATGTAGGGACCCGCTGGCCTGGCCTAGCCAACAGAAAACTGATGACAGTACTGCCCTCCATCCCTTTCAGTATGTGGGGACCCAAAGGCCTGGCCTAGCCAACATAAAACTGATGACAGTACTGCCTTCCATCCCTTTCTATATGTAGAGATCCACAGGCCTGGCCTAGCCAACAGAAAACTGAGGACAGTACTGCCCTCCATCTCTTTCTACATGTCGAGATCCACAGACCTGGCCTAGCCAACAGAAAACTGATGACAGTACTGCCTTCCATACCTCTCTATATGTAGGGACTTGCAGGCCTGGCCTAGCAACAGAAAACTGATGATAGTACTGCCTTCCATCCCTTTCTATATGTAGGGACCCATAGGCATGGCCTAGTCAACAGAAAACTGATGACAAAACCGCCTTTCATCCTATTCTATATGTAGGGACCTGCAGGCCTAGCCTAGTCAACAGAAAACTGATGACAGTACTGCCTTTCATCCCTTTCTATATATAAGGACCTGTAGGCCTGGCCTAGCCAACAGAAGACTGATGGCAGTACTGTCTTACATCCCTTTCTATATGAGGAGATCCACAGGTCTGGCCTAGCCAACAGAAAACTGATGACAGTACTGCCTTCCATCCATTTCTATATGTAGGGACCCACAGGCCTGGCCTAGCCAACAGAAAACTGATGACAGTACTGCCCTCCATCCCTTTCTATATGTAGGACCCGCAGGCCTGGGCTGGGCAACAGCTAACTGATGACAGTACTGCCTTTCATCCCTTCCTATATGTAGGGACCCGCAGGCCTGGTCTAGCCAACAGAAAACTAATGACATTACTGCCTTCCATCCCTTTCAGTATGTGGGGACCCTCAGGCCTGGCCTAGCCAACAGAAAACTGATTACAGTACTGCCCTCCATCCCTTTCTATATGTAGATATCCACAGGTCTAGCCTATCAACATAAAACTGATGACAGTACTGCCTTCCATCCCTTTCTGTATGTAGAGATCCACAGGCCTGGCCTAGCCAACAGAAGACTGATGACAGTACTGCCCTCCATCCCTTTCTACATGTAGGGACCCACAGGCCTGGCCTAGGCAACAGAAAACTGATGACAGTACTGCCTTCCATCCCTTTCTGTATGTAGGCACCTGCAGGCCTGTCTTAGCCAACAGAAAACTGATGACAGTACAGCCTTCCATCCCCTTCTATATGTAGAGATCCATAGGTCTGGCCTAGCCAACAGAAAACTGATGACAGTACTGCCTTCCATCCCTTTCTATATGGGGCGACCTACAGGCCTGGCCTAGCCAACAGAAAACTGATGACAGTACTGCCCTCCATCCCTTTCTGTATGTAGGGACCCACAGCCTGGCCTAGCCAACAGAAAACTGATGACAGTACTACCCTCCATCCCTTTCTATATGTAGGGACCCACAGGCCTCGCCTAGCTAACAGAAAACTGATGACAGTACTGCCTTCCATCCCTTTCTGTATGTAGAGATCCACAGGCCTGGCCTAGCCAACAGAAAACTGATGACAGTACTGCCTTCCATCCCTTTCTATATGTAGGGACCTACAGGCCTGGCCTAGCCAACAGAAAACTGATGACAGTACTGCCCTCCATCCCTTTCTATATGTAGGGATCCGCTGGCCTGGCCTAGCCAACAGAAAACTGATGACAGTACTGCCCTCCATCCCTTTCAGTATGTGGGGACCCAAAGGCCTGGCCTAGCCAACATAAAACTGATGACAGTACTGCCTTCCATCCCTTTCTATATGTAGAGATCCACAGGCCTGGCCTAGCCAACAGAAAACTGAGGACAGTACTGCCCTCCATCTCTTTCTACATGTAGAGATCCACAGGCCTGGCCTAGCCAGCAGAAAACTGATGACAGTACTGCCTTCCATACCTCTCTATATGTAGGGACCTGCAGGCCTGGCCTAGCAACAGAAAACTGATGATAGTACTGCCTTCCATCCCTTTCTATATGTAGGGACCCATAGGCATGGCCTAGTCAACAGAAAACTGATGACAAAACCGCCTTTCATCCTATTCTATATGTAGAGACCTGCAGGCCTGGCCTAGTCAACAGAAAACTGATGACAGTACTGCCTTTCATCCCTTTCTATATATAAGGACCTGTAGGCCTAGCCTAGTCAACAGAAGACTGATGACAGTACTGCCTTACATCCCTTTCTATATGTAGAGATCCACAGGTCTGGCCTAGCCAACAGAAAACTGATGACAGTACTGCCTTCCATCCATTTCTATATGTAGGGATCCACAGGCCTGGCCTAGCCAAAAGAAAACTGATGACAGCATTGCCCTTCATCCCTTTCTATATGTAGGGATCCACAGACCTGGCCTAGCCAAAAGAAAACTGATGACAATATTGCCTTCCATCCCATTCTATAGGTAGGGACCCACAGGCCTGGCCTAGCCAACAGAAATCTGATGATAGTACTGCCCTCCATCCCTTTCTATATGTAGGACCCGCAGGCCTGGGCTGGGCAACAGCTAACTGATGACAGTACTGCCTTTCATCCCTTCCTATATGTAGGGACCCACAGGCCTGGCCTAGCCAACAGAAAACTAATGACATTACTGCCTTCCATCCCTTTCAGTATGTGGGGACCCTCAGGCCTGGCCTAGCCAACAGAAAACTGATTACAGTACTGCCCTCCATCCCTTTCTATATGTAGATATCCACAGGTCTGGCCTATCAACATAAAACTGATGACAGTACTGCCTTCCATCCCTTTCTGTATGTAGAGATCCACAGGCCTGGCCTAGCCAACAGAAGACTGATGACAGTACTGCCCTCCATCCCTTTCTATATGTTGAGATCCACAGGTCTGGCCTAGCCAACAGAAAACTGATGACAGTACTGCCCTCCATCCCTTTCTACATGTAGGGACCCACAGGCCTGGCCTAGGCAACAGAAAACTGATGACAGTACTGCCTTCCATCCCTTTCTGTATGTAGAGATCCACAGACCTGGGGTAGCCAACAGAAAACTGATGACAGCGCTACCTTCCATCCCTTTCTATATGTGGGGACCCGCAGGCCTGGCCTAGCCAACAGAAAACTAATGACAGTACTGCCCTCCATCCCTTTCTAGATGTAGGGACCCCCAGGCCTGGCCTAGCTAACAGAAATTATAAGTAGTTGCTAAGGTCCTACTCCCTGTTGTTATGAGTCCAAAGCTTCTGGTTCTGCGTTGAGAGAAGAAGAGTTGTCACATGCTAATTTGGAAAAAGGGCATGTTCCTTTAAATGTGCATTGAGAGTGAGATGTCACCAAAGTGTTAGTCATGAAAACTATATATAAGCCGGTTAAGAAAGGAATTAAGAGTAATTCATGCTGTATAAAAGGACGTAGTCTGCAACAGTAGGACATAAAGTTTGTTCCTCATCTGGAGGTTCAGAAAGGTGAGCAGGGAGCTTACCTGAAAGATCCAGGAGGTGTGAAGTGTGACAGTGTAACTGGGGTTAAATTGGTGAACACACTGAAGGAATCACTCAAACTTCTAAAATATAGCTTGGCTTCCTGGAAGGGCTTATGACACTCTTAAGCAGATGGTGGAACGTAAAGGTACTGTTTTATATTCAGTTTGAATGGTGACCTAAGAGGACTCTTATGTTGGATTTATTCTGTGGGTTATTGAATGAGCATGTGTTTTATACAAATTTCTTTCTCCATTGGTTACTTTGACTTACTATTTATGAATTTGTGTGTTTATGTATATGTGTGTGTGTATATAGTGTACACACACACACACACACACACACACACACACACACACACACACACACACACACACACACACACACACACACGCATATACAATTATATGCCTATTTACTGAGGTACATCTATATCAAAGTCTGTTCTCTTTATGATAAAACATTGAATAGTACTTTCATTGACAGGTAAAGAAGTCAAGTGATAACACAATAAATGTTAATTTAACACAATAACACAATAAACAAGCTGCATACCACAAAATACAGTGTTTTTCAGGGAAAAACTGATGTGAAGTTGTCCTATCTCACCCTCATTCTTTACTAATGGGATCGGTTCTCACTCAGCCATTTACACAAGCTCGAGGTCTTCAACTAGCTCGTGGCTTATTCCCTATCCTATGATGCTCTAGTGCCTTCCCCAAATCTCATTTGCTGCTGAAACAGATCGGGTGATTCTCCTAGCTCTTGCAAAGTGGAATACGTTTTTTCTTCTACATTTTTACTACCTTTAAAATAATTAGCTTATATTAGTACTGTGCAGTGTGAATTTTCTTAGAGTGCATAGGTAGTTAGCTTTTGACTTGCTAGTTAGTGAATTTTGATATTTTTTCTGGCCACTTTGTATCTAGGCCTACATGCCCCTATCTGGTTTTTGTTAAAGTAGTATTACTTCGATTTTTGCCTTGAAAGTTGTTAAAACTTGTTTAAAACCTACTTTAAAAATATTTACATAGGTTATCTCTTCCTATCACTTAACGATAGCTTTTCTCTGTGTGTGCTTGCAGCGATACTGTCGGTTCCGTTTAAACAGTCGCAACTGCTTTTTTGTATTTATATATATATATATATATATACATATTTTAGAGGTGTGCTGTTTTTTCTATAAGTGACCCTATCCTATATTATAGCTCGCTTTTTATTAGAGCAGAGCCCGTTTAAGTTAGAGGGCTTTTTTCTTATTATTATTCTTTTGTGTTGGTTGTTGCTAGTTAAAAAAATATATATATTAGTAATAAGATATATAGAGCTGAGATTCTTGTTGTGTACTTTTTTCGGTGCTTATCTTTCGATAGTTTGCATAGTTATATCCATCTCATTTAAATTAGAGAGCTGCAGAAACAGTTACTGCTTAAAAGGACTATATTGTTGACTAGACTGACTGTTATAATGTCTAAACAAGGTAAAGGAGGTAAACCTTCCAGTTTCAAAAAGTGCCCTAAGTGTAACTAAAAGATGTCAATCACTGATGGACACACACAGTGTGTTTACTGCCTGGGGGCAGTTCACTTACAGGAGTCATGCGCCATATGCCACTCCTTTAGCTCCAGGGTTTTTCATGAGAAGAAAAATAAGTTAATTTTAAGAGAACTGGTAAAATTTTCCTTTACAGAAGCCCTAGAACAGGGTCAAAGTCCCCATAAAAAGTCAACTTCCCCTACATCTGACATGATGAAGAGTTAAAAAAGGTCATCCTCTTCTACCTCAGAAGGATCGGAGCCATTAAAGAAAGCACCAAGGATGTCTTCAACAGTTTCCAAACCTATTGGTTCCGAGAAACCATCTACCTTGGCTCCACTGGTATCGGAGCCATTAGTTTTTCAAGTTAGAAGCTGGGCCCGTTCTGGAGTGGGTATCTCCTACATTGAGGTCCCCCCCACTACAAGTTACAGCATCCCCAGCTCCTTCATCTCAATCCTCTAGAAGCCTTTCTGATTTTGATGTGGATAGCGTGGTGCAGAGACTATTGAGGACGCCAGCTTTGGCAAAACTTTTGTTGGAACCGACCCAGAGGGCCTTGGAACCGACCAGACCTGTCCCTTCTATTTCGATTCCTCCTCCAAACCCAGCTGCGGGATGAGAGCCGGAATGAGCGGAGCTGATTGTGGTGGAACATTCGGAGCTGAGACATGCTCCAGGATCTTCGGCTCTGACTGCTTCAACTACCTCAGTGCCTTCTGAGGGGTCTAGGAGCCGACATTCACCGGTCAGGTCCAGGGAGGAGAGTCGAGCCGAGTTTTTTTCGGGTCCAATCTTACCTCTTGGGGCCTCGGCCATTGTGAGTTCGACTCCTTCCTCTGCTTTGGAGCCTACCCCTGTGGTACTGGGGGTCCTTCTGGTTCTTCAGACCCAGGGGTTTCCTCGGATCATGGGTGGAGGGGGCTTTCAAGGCTATGAAGAGAGCACTGTCCTCAGAGGCAGCCCCACCTTTGGGTCCAGCCATTCTACCCCACAGGGCACCGGTGTCTGTCTCAGTGCAACTGATTCCATACAGGCATAGAGACCCAGAGCCTCAGGATGTCCAAGTGAGTGAACCCTTCTCTTCTGAAACCTCTCTGGAATACACTTCTGAAGAGGTCCCCCAGAAGAGAGCATGCAAGAGGAAGCATTTGGACTCCCCACAGGAGTCAATCATGTCAGACACAGACCTCGATGAATCAGAAAGGTCCCCATGATCGTCCTCTGAGGATGTCTCCTTTGCTGACATCATCGAGTTCCTTAAACAGAGAGGTGGCTGGAAGCCCATCACCCATTCTGATGAGGAGTCTGTTTACCTGAAGGCTTTCAGGTCTCGACCTTCCACCACTTGGTTATCTCTGCCTTTTGATGAGCTTATGGAATTAGTTTGTTGGAAGACATGGCAGTCTTTAGACACAGTGGAGCCCGTCCCTAAGAGGCCAAATAAATTTATCACTTCCCCTGAAGATAAAACTTTTTTGACGAAAGGTGTCTTGGTAGATGCTATGGTGGTGGTGGCAGCCACCAAGAAGTAGTTGTCAGAAAGGTCAACTTCTGTTCATCCTCTGAACAAAGATTCATGCACGATGGACAGATATGAAAAGTGCATGTTTTCTTCAGCGACCTTTACTCTCAGGTCTCTGAATTACCTAACCCACTTCACTAGATTACAGAGCGATCTTCTTAAAGAGCTTGGAGATACTCTTCAGGGTTCAGTAGCTGAGGGGATAGCAGATAAGGTATCATCCCAGCTCTCTGCCCTTAATTCTGTAGTGAACTCACCCATGAGGCTAGTTTCTTATGCAGCCGATGGAGTGAGTAGGTCAGCGTTCAGGGATTGCCCTTAGGAGACATTTCTGGATGCGCTTGTGTAATTTCGTGGCACCCTTCAAGTCATCCTTTATTAACTCCCCTTTCAATGGCTCATCTCCATTCAGGCCTAAGGTCAAAGAGACACTAACCAAGTGTGAACATGAAGGAAAAACTCTTTCTGCCATCAGAGACCAATTTTCCACTCCTTCTAGACCCTATCCCAGGGGTCAAAAGGGGGGGGGGGGGATGTGGTTTCAGAAATCCCAGAGAGATTTTCAAGACACAGGTGGTGAACCTTCCTCCAGGGGCAGAGGAGGAGGTAATAATGGAAGATGCCGGCCACGTGGCAGAGGGGGTCCGCAGAATCAGGGCGACTGGGAATCTTTCTTCAGTAAGCCTTTTCAATGCTCCTAAAAGGAGCTCGCCTGTCTCACTCTGGAGGCAATCGAGGGTCGCTTATCTTTGTACCCAGATGCCTGGCTAAAAATAACAAAAGACAAGTGGGTACAAAACATCATATCCAGAGGCTACTAAATACCCTTTTCCATGGCACCCCCACAAAGCAAAAAGATCCCAGACATTCCATCCAGTCACAGGGATCAAGCAACCATAGAAATTTAGAAGTTGCTAGAAAAAAAGAGTCATCCAGTCAGCCCCTGCAGACCAGATAAGATCCAGGACTTACTCAAGGTCTTTTGAGTTCCAAAGAAAACAGGTGACTGGAGACCAATATTAGATCTCAGCAGACTGAACAAATCAGTAAAAAAGAGAAAGTTCTGGATGGTCACACTGCAGTTGATATTTCCCTTCCCAGGAAAAGACAATTGGATGTGCTCTATAGACTTCCAGGATACATACTAACACATAAGAATGGACAGGCCATCCAGGAGTCATCTGTGCTTTTGGCTGGGAGTCAGTCATTACCAATTTTGAGCTCTGCCCTTTGGCCTCACTACAACCCTCAGAGTGTTCACCAAATGTATGGCAGTGGTTACGGCTCACCTGAGACATTCAGGATTCCGAGTGCTTCCATACCCAGAGGACTGGCTCCTAACTGCCACCACTGAGCATCTACTAATACAAGCAAAAGACACCACCTTACACCTCTTTGCTCATTTAGGGATTACAGTAAACTATGAAAAATCTGCCTTATTGCCATCTCAACATATCATTTGTATAGGTGCAAATTTAGACACAACTACAATGACGGTAAAGCTTCCAATAGAAAGGATACAGGCCCTTTGAGTACAAGTGTTGGATCTCTTGTTCAAAACAAAAACTCAAGCAAGGGAAGTTCTGAAAGAACTGGGCATGATGGGAGCAGCAATCGATGTAATTCCTCTAGCTCAAATGCACATGAGCATTCTACAATGGCTTCTTTTTACACAGTGGTCCATGCAGAAACTCCCAGTGTCTCACCAAATAATACTGATGGAATCTTGCAGAAAAGACCTACATTGGTGGCTTTACTCAGACCAAGTGACATTAGGCCAACCTTTTATTCTCCCAGCTCCACTAGCCATGGTGATCACGGATGCTTCCCAGATAGGGTGAGGGGGATTATCAGGTAAGAACAGCCCAAGGCATATGGCAGAATAATGATGCCACTTTGCATATCAATGTCCTAGAGATGAGAGCGATGCTTCTAGCGTTGCAAGCATTCCAGGACTCTCTTCCATTAGGAACAATTGCAGTCCAGACAGACAACCTGTCCGTTGTATGGTATATAAACAAACAAAGAGGAATAAAATCTTATCCCCTTTTTCAAGAGGCCCTGAGAGTATGGCAGTGGGCAACATCCTCCCAATTCTTTCTGATAGCAATGCACATCCTGGGGAAATCCACCGTGATAGTGGACAAACTCAGCAGAGAAATATTGATGCACCATGAGTTGTCCCTCAAGCAAGAAGTAGCGGAAATGACTTTGCAAAAATGGGGCCAGCCTTGCTGGATCTCTTTACCATGTCCATGAACACGAAATGCAGCAGCTACTTTGCACTAATTCCCCCTCCAGGGCCCCTGGGTCTCCTCTATGCTTTTCCTCCATTTCCATTGAGACCCAAAGTTCTTCAGAAAGCCAGCACATTGAGAAGGACCTTAATACTAATAGCCCCTTACTGGCCTCATCAAATTTGCTTCCTCTTACTGCGGCCCCATCTTCAGGAGGAACCTTGGATTCTGAACCCAGTGCCAGCTCTTCTGATTCATTCATTGGGAATTCCTCATCCATCCCTTCAAACCCTCAAGTTGACAGCTTGGTTGCTCTGATTCCAAATGCAGCCAGGCTACAAAATCTGTCATCTGCTGCACAACACATTTTAATTTTTTCTCACAAGATTTCATCGAGAAGGTTATATCTTAGCAAATGGAAAAGATTTTCCATTTGGGCATTAGAGAATCATACTGACCCTTATTCAGCATCTATACCTTCTATTCTGGAGTTCTTGACAAAACTTTTTAATGAGGGGCACCTGCAGCTACTATCTAAGTTCAATTGGCAGCAATTTCAAATTTTAACTTTGGAAATGATGGACCAAACATTATGTCCTACAGACTGTCTAAAGCTTTTCTGAGAGGCACTAATCTTTTGAGACCACTTATTAAGCCCCCACTACCACCATGGAATCTAAATGTTGTTCTGTCTAGGATAATTCTTCCCCCCTTTGAACCAGCTTCATTATGCAAATTAAAGTTTTTGACATGGAAAACTATCTTTTTAGTAGCCATCAGCTCAGCTAGGAGGGTATCAGAACTACAGGTGTTAGCGATCAAACCTCCTTAACTATTGTTCTACAAAAACAGGGTATCACTACGTACAAACCCATCTTTCCCACTAAAAGTATGTTCAGAGTCTAACCTAAATCCATTCATAAACCTTCCAGTTTTTTCCCTAAATATGGCAAAAAGGCAGAATATATGCTACACCAGCTTGATGTTCATAGATAATTATGTTTCTATTTACACAGAACAAGAGTTTAGAAAGTCTGATCAACTGTTTGTATCATTTTCAGATGCCAAGAAAGGTGCATCAGTAGCAAAAAACACTGTATCTAGGTGGTCATCAGACTGCATTTCATTCACTTATAATTCAGTGAATAAACAACTGCCAAACACAATAAAGGCTCACTCTACTAGGGCGGTTTCTACAACATCTGCATTTCATGCCAAGTTGCCAATAGATACCATTTGTGCAGCGGCAACTTGGGCAATGCCTCATACCTTTATCACTCATTACAAAGTAGATTTGGTCTCCAGGGACAGGGCCTCCTTTGGATCCACTGTTCTGAAGAATATACTCCTGTGAGCCACCCAAGAAGATGGTGCTAGGGACGCTGTCCCATCAGTAAAGAATGAAGGTGAGATAGGACAACTTCACATAAAGAAGTTATGTACCTACCATAACGTTCCATGTGAGTTGTCCATCTCACCTTCATTCTTACGTCCCACCCTCCAACCCCCAGCCTATGGCTTCTAGTAGATCAAGAGATTTCTGATTGGTGCCTGCTTGGCTTTGACCCTATTTCTAAACAGGGAATTTATATATATACAGGTGTTAGTACACAGGCAAACAAGATCTGAGGAAGGCACTAGAGCATTGTGGGATAGGGAATGAGCCACAAGCTAGTTGAAGACCTCGATCTTGTGTAAATGGCCTAGTCGGAACCGAGGATTGGTTCCGAGCCCATTAGTAAAGAATGAAGATGAGATGGACAACTCACATGGAACGTTATGGTAGGTACATAACTTCTTTTTATACATCCTTCATATGGGGGACTGCACCCACCACACTACCTGTACTTTATACATAAGAAACCAGAGATCATACAACCATGGGAAAAAGGAGACACTCACACATCCCATGGTTTCGTAATCTCAGACAAATACACTGCCACAATTTGTTTGCCTTGCTAGTTGACTAAATGACATTGATCTGTCTCCAGTCAACTAACAGGGAAATTGACCATACTGAATAGTTTAAATATTTGAGAGTCCTTTAGTCAGTCAATCAAGGATTTCTCCATAATTGATTCATGTGTATGTTGCATTGAAAGAATACCCATTTCATCACAAACATACTATGTAACTCATTTAATTTGGGGACTGGTGGGGTGAATAGGTTTACTTTTTTCCTTGTTGCTGTCTGATCTTGGAGTTAGTTCATTTAGAGGTGCAGGGGTGTGGTGCTGTTGTTTGTGTTTTTCTTGTTTTTAGATGTTGGCGTCGGTGAATAGGTTTACTTTTTCCTTGCTGCTGTCTGATCTTGGAGTTAGTTCATTTAGAGGTGCAATCTTGGAGTTAGTTCATTTAGAGGTGCAGGGGTGTGGTGCTGCTGTTTGTGTTTTTCTTGTTTTTAGATGTGTTGGTGTGGGTGAATAGATTTACTTTTCTCCTTGTTGCTGTCTGATTTTGGAGTTAGTTCATTTAGAGGTGCAGGGGTGTGGTGCTGCTGTTTGTGTTTTTCTTGTTTTTAGATGTTGGCGTCGGTGAATAGGTTTACTTTTTCCTTGCTGCTGTCTGATCTTGGAGTTAGTTCATTTAGAGGTGCAGGGGTGTGGTGCTGCTGTTTGTGTTTTTCTTGTTTTTAGATGTGTTGGCGTGGGTGAATAGATTTACTTTTCTCCTTGTTGCTGTCTGATTTTGGAGTTAGTTCATTTAGAGGTGCAGGGGTGTGGTGCTGCTGTTTGTGTTTTTCTTGTTTTTAGATGTTGGCGTGGGTGAATGAGTTTACTTTTTTCCTTGTTGCTGTCTGATCTTGGAGTTAGTTCATTTTGAGGTGCAGGGGTCTGGTGCTGCTGTTTGTGTTTTTCTTGTTTTTAGATGTGTTGGCGTGGGTGAATAGGTTTACTTTTTTCCTTGTTGCTGTCTGATCTTGGAGTTAGTTCATTTAGAGGTGCAGGGTTGAGGTGCTGCTGTTTGTGTTTTTCTTGTTTTTAGATGTGTTGGCATGGGTGAATGGGTTTATTTTTTTCCTTGTTGCTGTCTGATCTTGGAGTTAGTTCATTTAGAGGTGCAGGGGTGTGGTGCTGCTGTTTGTGGTTTTCTTGTTTTTAGATGTGTTGGCATGGGTGAATTGGTTTACTTTTTTCCTTGTTGCTGTCTGATCTTGGAGTTAGTTCATTTAGAGGTGCAGGGGTGTGGTGCTGCTGTTTGTGTTTTTCTTGTTTTTAGATGTGTTGGCGTGGGTGAATAGGTTTACTTTTTTGCTTGTTGCTGTCTGATCTTGGAGTTAGTTCATTTAGAGGTGCAGGGGTGTGGTGCTGTTGTTTGTGTTTTTCTTGTTTTTAGATGTTGGCATGGGTGAATAGGTTTATTTTTTTTCCTTGTTGCCGTCTGATCTTGGAGTTAGTTCATTTAGAGGTGCAGGGGTGTGGTGCTGTTGTTTGTGTTTTCTTGTTTTAGATGTGTTGGCGTGGGTGAATAGGTTTACTTTTTTGCTTGTTGCTGTCTGATCTTGGAGTTAGTTCATTTAGAGGTGCAGGGGTGTGGTGCTGCTGTTTGTGTTTTTCTTGTTTTTAGATGTGTTGACATGGGTGAATAGGTTTACTTTTTTCCTTGTTGCTGTCTGATCTTGGAGTTAGTTCATTTAGAGGTGCAGGGGTGTGGTGCTGCTGTTTGTGTTTTTCTTGTTTTTAGATGTTGGCGTGGGTGAATGGGTTTACTTTTTTCCTTGTTGCTGTCTGATCTTGGAGTTAGTTCATTTAGAGGTGCAGGGGTGTGGTGACTGCTGTTTGTGTTTTTCTTGTTTTTAGATGTGTTGGCGTGGGTGAATAGGTTTACTTTTTTGCTTGTTGCTGTCTGATCTTGGAGTTAGTTCATTTAGAGGTGCAGGGGTGTGGTGCTGTTGTTTGTGTTTTTCTTGTTTTTAGATGTTGGCGTGGGTGAATAGGTTTACTTTTTTCCTTGTTGCTGTCTGATCTTGGAGTTAGTTCATTTAGAGGTGCAGGGGTGTGGTGCTGCTGTTTGTGTTTTTCTTGTTTTTAGATGTGTTGGCGCTTGAGCTTCTTAGTGACATCAAGTAACAGTGGGGTAAGGAAGTTTGTTCTTTACCCCACTGTGCTAAGATCTTAGACTTGGTGTCTTTAAAGATGTAGAAATGTGATGGCTGTAGGGGCTTGCTTTCCTTAAAACAAGTTACTTTCTGTATATATATATATATATATATATATATATATATATATATATATATATATATATATATATATATATATATATATATACACACACATATATGGAACTAGTCTGTCTTCCCTTTGAGTACTGCACATTTAGCTTTCTACTATCCTTCCATTCCTCCATCCTGACCTGTGCCTTTTTGCAGTTCTCCCTCTGTGAAGTCCTCTTCTGCACCCATTCTGGTAGTCCACTCCATTTGTCTGCAACCCTCTTTGTAAAATAAGTACTTTTTTTTAAGGCTGGCAAAGTCATTGGTCTCTGCATTCCGCAGCCTCCCCTGTCTGTTCTCCCACCTCTTCTTGTAATTCTTGAGAAGATTTCTACCCCCTCCAGCCTTTGACCATGTCTTTTCCCCACCAACTCATGCACCCTTCTTGTTTTTTTCCTCTGGACTTTAGCATTCTGATGTTCTTCTAATAGTATGGCTTCTAGAAGTGTACTCAGGTGTCAAGGTGACAGATCAGGCTTAATGGGGCAGGGATAGTTGCCACTTTGTTTTAGAGTTTATCCCTCTTGGTATTCCCTGTAACACTCTATCTCTTGCAGCCATAGTTATCTTAATTCAATTCCTGGTTGTCCATTTTTAGAATGATTTAATCCATTTCCTGACTGTTTACCATCAGATCAATTTCCCAAATGATACTTCATAGCGTGGTTGTTGTGGCCTAAATTGTGTGATCTGATCTTGTTCCTGAATGTTTCCATCAGGTCCATTCCCCAAACGATGCTTTACACAGGGTTGTTGTGGGTAAGTCTAACACTTTGCATTTGTTTACAGTGAATCTCAGCTATGTTTTTGCCCACTACTTCGGGCTATCTAATTTCTAATTTCTTTTGTCCAACTTTTACTGCTACTATTATTTTTTTTTGGCTGCATAGAAGTCGATGATGTTGTTTTCTTCTTCATATATGTCTAAAATGAGCATTCAGAAGTGTACTGGGCCCAGGACTTTCCCCTTCCCACCACACTACTCCAGTGGTCACTTTAGTCACTTGCATTGTTTTTCTGATATGTCTATCTCCCTTTCTCTAACCAGAACTCTACGTCTCCTGTCTTATGATCATGTCCTCAACCCCTGTAATCTTCCTAGAAAGCACCTGTTTGTCACTTGAATGCCTTGATGAAATCCTTATAGTCCATCTTGTAGTACTCCCCTTCTAAGTTTTCCTGTAACCCATTCTGATAACTTGACTATTTATTTAGTTAATTATGTTTCTTTTACTGCAGTCATCTTACATTTCTTCTGGTCAGGAATCTGTCTTGATTGCTGACCAGGAGATTGTGCCATCCAGAAAATCACCATTTCATTTCTTCGGGACTATCTCCATAACATGTCTGCCCCCGTTGTTGGGCTAACCAACTTGTACTTAGAGTTTTCTACTCATTCTTTTGAAGAAGGATACTACACTTGCCACCTTCCAGTTTTGAGGCACTTTTGCACTGCTCAATCATCAGCTGGAAATCTTTGTCAGGGAATCTACCTGCTTGTGTAGTGGCCAGATTTGTAACAACCCTGGGGGGAACTTTGGGTGGACCATATGTCTTATCCTTCCTTAAGGTAGCCAGTTTCCTGTCCAGCTTGTGCTGTGTCATTCTCATGTTCTTTCAGTTCTCCTCACTCTACCTCACATCTCTCTGAACATGGCATCCTTTCTGCCTTTTCTCCATGAAGGCTGAGGTAAAGTCTTCATTGAATGCCACTGCTCTTTCCTTACCTGTGCAATCTTCCTCCCACACTTTCGCAGCCCAGCCAGGCCTGTCCTTCCGGCTCACAAATATGCAATATAGAAAGTATGATATTCTTTGTGTTCTTGATGTCTAACTCTCTATTAACTTTTATAGGTTCATAGCTTCATAGGTAGGTACTAAGCTATTGGCCCTAGGGCCTATATAAGCCTAGCCAAAGGATACCCTGCCTTTTGCCACCCAAGAAAATTATTTTCCTGTGCCCCTGTCAAGCAGAGCCACAGAGTTGATCCCTGGGGTGAATTTTCTATTTCCCAGCCAGTCATCAAGATTTTTCTTGAAGAGTGCTAATGAGGAGCTTTGTTTGATATAGATAGGTAGTCTGTTCCAGAGTATGGGAAGTCTCTGAGACAGGAATCTATCCCACCAGCATGTTCTGTTTATTGTGGTGACAAGGTTTAGGTCCCTAGAGCGTGTAGCTCGGAAGGATTGGGATTTCTTTTCGTGGAGCATGTCCAACAGCTCTGGGTTTGTCATAGCTTTGTATGTTAGGCAGAGATCGCCTCTGAGTAGGCGATATGCTTCGGAGTAAACCTGCAGCTTTTTGAGACGGTTTGCGTAGGGCATCTGTTTGAGTCCGGTAATCCTCTTTGTGAGGTATTTCTGTGGCCTTTCCAGTTGTTGTAGATGTTTTGTGAGGTACATACCAAAAGGGGCATTGGACTCTATAATGGGTCTAATGAGTGATGAGTAGAGGGGAACAATTACCTCTTTTTTCCTGGATGAGAAACCTTTTGTGATGAGGTGTGCCATGTAGAAGGATTTCCTGACTACTGTGGCAATGTGATTATCAAAGGAGAGACTACTGTCCACCTGTGTCCCAAGGTCTCTTATCACACTTTCGATGTTAAGTAGACTACCACCTATGTGGTAGTTCATGGGTACAGAGTTTTTACCAAAAGGGATGACAATGCACTTTTTGGCATTGAGCTTGAGGCCATGGCTTTGACACCAGGCATCTGTCTCAGTGAGGCCCTTTTCTAGGATGTCCACATCATTAGGAGATTTGATTATGGCTCCTAGTTTGCAGTCATCTGCGAACTTTGTTAGCCAAAGACCTTCTGTGTTAGCCTGTATTTCAGAGAGGTAGATACCAAACAGGAGAGGACCTAGGACTGAACCCTGTGGTACTCCACTTGTCACTGGTCTGAAGCTGGATTTAGAATCTGCTACTTTCACAGTGTGGGTTCAGTCAGTGAGCCAGTTGTCAACCCATCTTGTGATATAGGGATTTATACCTAGTTTAGTGCGTTTGTCTATAATTCCAGAGTGGGGGATGGTGTCGAAAGCCTTGGCGAGATCTACATAGGCTGTGTGTACCACCTTACCCTCATCTGCAGCTTTGATGACTGCTTCAGAGAAGTCTATCAGGTTTAGGAGACATGATCTGCCTTTTACAAACCCAAACTGGGTAGGGTCCAGACTTCGGAGATTACCAATGTCATTGTTTATAAGTTCCATGATGATATGCGCTATAGCCTTGCAGACCAAGCTCGTCAGGCTAATGGGGTAGTAGTTCCCGGGGTCCGTGGTGGCTCCCCCTTTGTGGAGTGGGATAACCATTGCTGTGGGCCATTTAGTGGGCACAAAGCCTGAGGTGAGGCTATGACTGAACATGGTACTTAGGTGGGGTGCCAGTTCATTCTGTAGTTCATGTAGAACGCAGCCTGGGATGTTGTCAGGTCCCATGGATGCTGTGTTCTTGGCTTTGGAGCCTGTGCAGCCGTGATTACAGGTACTTTGCATTCTTCTGGTATAGAGATGGGCCCTTTAGGGGATGAGAGAGGGCTAAAGTTAGCACTGAACCTATCTGCCAGGATGTTGGCAATATCAGTTGGTTCTGTATATTTAGTGCCATTGTGCTGTAACTCAGAGCAGATATGAGTGTTGCCATTGAGATTCTTGACATAGCTATAGAATGCTTTGTGGTTGTCTTTAGAATCAGTGGCGATTTTGTTTTCATAACTAGCTCTGGAGGATTTTATGAGGGATCTCAGCTTCTTACTAAGGCTGACCATGGAGTTCCTCCAATCATGGGATTTTACTTTTTTTTGCAACAGTTTCTTTCTATTGTTGTAGAGTTTGTTTATAGCAGGGGACCACCAGATTGGCTTCATTTTTTTGGAGGATAGCGTCTTGGTTCTGTTAGGGATTGCACGATCCATGCACTCATGTAAGTCTTATAAAGTGCAATTGTATAGGATTCAGCAGTCGTATCTCTATTGTCCGTCAGCATGGGTGTCGTGAAGTTTGCCACTTCTGTCTTAAGAAGCATGAAGCTGGCTTTGGAGAAATTTTTTACGGTGGTTTCCCTAATGGGGGGTTGGGCTGGGATGTGGATGTCTAGGGTGATTTGCTTGTGGTCGGAACTGACCAACGAGGAATTGACCTCTGGTGTGGAACACCGGTTGTCCATGTTGGTAATGACCAGGTCTAGGATATTGCTGCCCTTGGTGGGGGTGTGGGTAAGTTGATCCAAGGCACTGGAATTTATGAATTCCAGAAAACATTGAGCACAAGAGTTGGTACATGAGTAGTTTTCCCAGTTAATGGTGGGGTAGTTGAAATCACCCATTATTAGGGTGTTAGGTTGTACCCTAATATTTTCCAGTGTATCAAGAAATGAGGAGTGGGAATCCTGGGGCATGGTGGGGGATCTGTAGCAAGCTACAATTTGCATTGCTGTCTTGCCCAGAGTTAGTTGCACTTGGATAATCTCAGATACATTATGCTGAGCAACTAGCGTGGAGGTGTGGATATCCTTAATGAATATGGACACGCCTCCACCTTTAGTGCTTCGGTCCAAGTTAGGTGGCCGAAAGGTGTGGTATGAATTATAGCCAGGTCTCTGTCACTGCACAGATGTCAATGTTCTCCATTTTAAGGAGTGCCTCGAGTGAGTGCATTTTGATGTTTAGACTTCTAGCATTGAGTAGCATTACCCTCAGATTTTGCTTGCTTGTACCTGTTATGGTGGTGAATTTATCATTTGAATCTTGCCTAAAAAAGGCACTATAGGGGTGGCAAGTACCTTAGCCAGTATCCAGAATCCCAAGGGTGACAGGTGCAGGCCATCTCTGGCAAAACATCGTGGTTTGTCGATCATGTCATCCAAGGCAGACAGATACTGGATCCCCTTAGAATGACACCAGAAGCTTAGCCAATTGTTGAAGTCAATCATTTTGTCCTTATACTGTGGTATCATTCTGGGTGATGGCAGGATGCTACTCAGGGCTAGGGTCATCCCTGCCTGGAGGAGATAGTGTAATCTGGAGCTCTGTGGTGCAGAGGATGTGTTGGGTAAAGGAACTCTTGGACCCTGAGCGGCAGCTGCATGGTGAGAGTCTGTACCAGAAAGGAGAATTATAAAGGTGGTCCTAGCCAAGGGAAGGAGACCTCTGATGTCAAGCTGAATACACCTTTGATTATATTGGTCAAATCACTGTGGGGTTAAGTCCTGGAGGAAAGTTAAGACTCCTAATGTCTCGTAGCAGTTTTTCCTTTAATCAGTGGGTTATACTGTAGATCCTTTACTGTCTTTGGTGCTCTTCTCCTGCCTTACTTGTACTGTTCCTCCCCCATTTTTTCTCCCCATCCTTTCCATCTTTTTATGCACTACGTTTTGCCATAAACATTAGCATCGTTGTCTTATGCAGTGACAACAGCCTTCCTATCCTCTTTCCTTTCTTCCTTTTTGAACACTCTATATTTGACCCACTAAATAGCTTGTTTACTCCCTCAGTTTGTCTCCATATCGGTAATCTTTGATCTGCAGTATAACCCACTGATCTAATATCTCGTAGCAGTTTTTCCTTTGGAGTCTTAACTTTCCTCCAGGACATAACCCCACAGTGATTTGACCAATATAATCAAAGGTGTCTTCAGCTTGACATCAGAGGTCTCCTTCCCTTGGCTAGGACCACCTTTATAATTCTTTTCCGTACAGACTCTCACCATGTAGCTGACCCTCAGGTTCCAAGAGTTCCTTTACCCAACACATCCTCTGCACCACAGAGCTCCGGATTACACTATCTGCTCCTGGCATCTTTAGATGTCCAAAGAGTATACACCAGTTCTACTTTCCCCATTTGTTTAATCTCTCCCTAATTTTGTCATGCTCCTTCAGTGATATTTAAGGGGTGTATGTACTGTTGATTGACAGCTCTCCCCTTCCCCTACCTTAACCTTTGGAATACTTACCCTAAGGCCTAGCTTCTGACCCTTCTCACTCCCTTTTCACTTTCTGCAGTGGTATTTCTCCACTCTACCCTCACTTTTGATTGCCTTCTTTAAGTTACTATTACTATTACTATTATACTATTACTATTACTATTATACTATTACTATTACTATTATACTATTACTATTACTATTATACTATTACTATTCCATATCTATTCTTTTTGTTATTTCTGAGCTGCTGATATCCAGGCATCTACATATTCCATCCTGTCTTGTCTCTGGCCTGTCTTTCAGTAATATGAACAATGTCCATTCTTCCATTCTTGATCACTTCATGTAGCTGACAATCTTCCTGTCCAGACTCATTGCATTGTACAGTATTACTATGTAGCCTTGCTGTCTCTGAGTCACCTCTATTTGTTCTTTTGCTATATTCTGTGACTACAGTCTCCTTCTTCCTAGTACCTGGGTGCATTGCAACCTCTGCTCAGGTGAAACCGCATGTTTTGCTATATGCTGTGACTACAGTCTCCTTCTGCCTAGTACCTGGGTGCATTGCAACCTCTGCTCAGGTGAAACCGCATGTTTTGCTATATGCTGTGACTACAGTCTCCTTCTTCCTAGTACCTGGGTGCATTCCAACCTCTGCTTAGGTGGAATTGCATGATTGTTTTAGCTGATGCTGCAGTCACTGAGATGTAATATAACGTTGCAGCCCAGCTGTGGATACTGCTCTCACTTCTGGGATGAGATGAAGCCTGTCCTTAAGGTAGAGCTGTTTCTCTCCCTCTACTTACTACTCACTACCCTTTCTGTTGGTCACGGCTACAGCCTATTATTATACTCATTAATCCTTTCCTTCCTCTGCATTCAGGCTTTTTCATACTAGTAACATTTCCAAGAATAGCTGCCACTAATTCCATATTCTGGCATCACTTTTCTACCTCCCTGAATGTTTTCTACAACTTCAGTTGGCTTTTTTGACAGGCCATTGTTGACTTCATGCACTACAATAGATGCCCACTCCACCCCTTTGGTGACCACTTTGGTTATCTCAATTTGTATATTACTAAGTCTACCCCCAAAGACCAATTTCACTGTAGCATTGTTTTTTTCTGCCTTACCAACTCTTGTAATTCATTTATTGAGTTAGTATCTAGTCTTCAAAGTCCTTACTAGTTATCCTTTCTTCACATCCTGACCCATATCACTACCTTTCCAATCTCCAGTTGTTTCGCTGCCAGTTGTCCTATCTCAGCTCCCTTGTCTGCTCACGCTGGTCATCCCCCCCAGCTATACATCTGTACATTTTCCTAATCATACTGCACTTTTCCTACAGGCCCTATGTACTGCTTTCTCTTCTAACGTTATGCTAGTCACCCCTCCTCCTTTTGTTCTTTCCTCTCTTTCCTATCCATTTCCTGCTGTTAATCCCTTCTGTGATCTGTCCCCATAATGGACACCATGTTCCAATCCCTTCAGCTTCTATCCATCCCAAATTGCTGAGGGCATATCGCTGTGCACGTTCATTATGCATTCCTTTTTTTTGTCTCTTTACCTTCATTTGGGCATCCATCCCAGTGTTCCACATCCATCACTTAGTCTACTGGCCAGAATGGATCCTAAGGATATCTGGGGGTTGCACTCTCATTTATCAAGGCAGGGGAGGTTTCCATTATGACCCACTAAAGACCCCTCTCCTTTGTCGACTGTGGTTGTATCCATAGTGGTGGGTATGCTAGGGGAGGGACATTGCAGCGTATCACCCCACTTCCACAGCACCCCAACCATGACCACCCATCCACCTCCTCTTGGGATCACACATTCCTTATAAAATGCTTCAGTTCTTCACCAAGGATCATCTCCAGAGATGCCTATATCACCCCCCCCTCCCCCCAGAGGATGGTAATCCCCATCCCACTCTGCTGCTCTGTCAGTCACCTGAGCCCCTGATCAAACCTGGGTCACATGAACCATAGTCAGAGTTTTATCCATCTATAGCACCAATAGTGATTATGTTTACGCTTTTCTGGTATCATTGACTCCTGCCCATTCACATCAGGTCCACCCCTGGCCTTCCACTTTGGCTTCATTCTTCTTACCTTTTTCTCTCACTTTATCCTTTGACCTTACTTTCTGCTGCCTCACACACCTGTATTCCTATGATCACTCCTGCACATTTCACTTCTACCCATGTCTCCTTATCCTCAGCCTGTCTCCCTTCTACCTTTTCTCACCATTTACAGTTTCCTGATGATCCTTCCTCTCCAGTCCAGCTCAGCCCTACCAAACCCATTAGCTCTCTGGATCCCGCAGTCTCCCCTGAAATTCCTCCAGTATAGTGAAAACCCCACATTCTCTGACACCCTAAAGCTCATTAAACTACTAGCTGCTTTACATCCTCAGCACATCATCTGTCACCCCCCTCCCAATCTAGCCTGTAGTGCTTGCCTCCCACATCAGCCACAAGTTTAAACTGTGATCTGTTTATTGTGTGATTATGGCAAAACAGGTTTTGGCTTAAATAGGAATTGTTTAAACTTACCATGCCCATTTCATTCTTGGGTCCTTCTACCTATACTTAACTTATGTACGTACTGGTGTAACAGGCGTACCGCACGTTGTAGAGGTGCACTCTTTACCATCTCATTTACTATTCTTATTTCCCTTGTATGTCCAAACACTCTTCTGCCTTTACTTGGGTAAAATATTTCCTCATTAGAAATTATTTGTATCTGATGACTTACAACATGTATTCCTGGCTACAGCCATCACATATTCATTTTTGTTGTTTTCTTTATAACTCAGTTTCTCCATATACTGATATACTGAAAATACTCATCAACCTAATGGAAACTATATGTTTGATGAACAAGTACATAATCCAGGAGCTGTAATTTTCTCATTACCCTCACAGTTTAGGTATTACTTTATATATTCTTATAACAATTTTAACTGCAAATATATCTCCAGCATTGCTTGCAAAGCTGTAAACTATGAATTTCGGGATAAGAGATGCTTATCTAAAGATTACATGCAGTAAGTAAAAATATTAGCAAACATTTAGTATTTCACACAGATATGTCAGTCGTACTTTACACTCATGCATCTTCAAACATAAAGATAAATGGCGTAGTTTTGCTCAGCCTTTTTCAGATCCCCTGTAGCTTTGCTGCCCAGCAGGTAATTGCTTATATCATGATGTTCCAGTGTGTAACAATAAAATGCTGAGCACATTAGTGTTTAACAAGCTTAGTGAAGAAAAAAAAGAAGGTGTGTCTAGTGTTTAAGAAGTGCACTCTCATCTAAACAGAGAAAAGGATATTTGCATGCAGCAAAGTGAAGAAAATCCAGGAAATGTCAGGGAGACATTAGCAGAAAGGTTACCTGTGCTGCGATACAGATGGGTAATTAAAAGATTTATCGTGTTTTGTCATTAGCTCTGCAGGGGTACAGTAAGACATTTGTGTTATAGATGCTCTGTAACACATCCTCTGGCAAGTTTCAAGCTGTCAAGGGACTCATTTAAAGTTTCCAGTTTTCTGGAGAGAGACAGAAAGACGCAGTAGCAGGCTCGCACGTTTTCTTCTGCTTCCCTGCTGCACCTAAGAAACAGGACAGGATGCTATTTGTTATGAATGCAAACTCCGTTTTAGAACCCAGATCCATCACTGACTCTGCTCAAACACTGCTGCAAGGCTAAGTGGAACCTAATAAACAAAGACCAGATACCACCAACAGGTTGATTTCCCAAAGGCTGTAGTCAGCAGCTCAAATAATGAACTTTTCAAGGCAATATGAGAGAAAGAAAAAAAAAGACAGAGTGAGATTGATGAAGCATGAGAAAAGCAAAGTAGATAAAGGTGGAAAAAAACAATCACAACATTTCACAGATATTCAGCATACTGAGATGTATAGTCACATCCTGTGGTATGCTGATGTGCATGTATACACACAAAAATGTAATGTTAACACCTTGTTACAAACGCACACACAAACACGTGTACACATGCACACAAACACACACATGCACACACACAGACACAAAATCATACGCACACGTGTACACACACACACACACACACACACACACACACACACACACACACACACACACACAAAATCATGCACATGCACACAATCAGATGCATACACACACAAAATTATAAACACGCACACAATCACACAGACACACACACACGCACACATACACACACACACACGAGCGTGTGTGCGCACAAAATCATACACGCACACAATTATACACACGCAGACACACAAAATCATACACACACATGCACACACACACAAAATCATACACATGTGCACAATCACACACACACACACACACACACACACACACACACACACACACACACACACACACACACACTCATACCACACACACACACACACACACACACACACACACACACACACACACACACACACACACACACACACACAAAATCATAAAATTATTTTCACATAGTTGTGGTCCCATACCAATTAGGAATTTTTGGCTCATTTTGGTTGTCACAAGCCAATCCATCTTCGCCTGAGTAAAATACCACTGTTCTCTGACCTAAAGGTTTACAATACATAACATCTACTGGATATATTTGTGGTTAATTGTTCCACAGAACATGTACTCCCTACCTACATTACAAAATAATGCCCACCAAACAGCATACTGCAGTATGAAATTGTAACATAAATCATTACAGTTGTTAACAGTACATTTGTTAAGTATGGACTAACTGTAAGTGCACAGAGCTCTGCAAAGCCAGTGATCATTATGTGTCATGTGATCATGAGAGCACCCCCAGGATGGACACCTTTTACCAGGCAAGTGTTGAATTTACCAAAGGCATTTAGGACCAGGTGGTGTTCACACATATGCAAATACAGAGGAAGAGTCAAAATCCAGTCTGATAAGGGAGGAAAGTCAAAATCTGAAAAAGGCTTAAGTCATTTGAGAAGTAGTAGGGTAAAGAATGAAAGACCATGCAGAGCTTTTTTTCCTTCTTGGAAAGTTGGGTAGGGACAGTTGCTGGAAGTATTAGGTTATTTTACACAACAGTACCAGGTTATTTTACACAACAACACAACCATAGTTTCCCTCTGCCTTTATTTACGGATTCATTGATAGTTTTTTCTTCTATCCAGACTGCTGCAAACTAGTTCAGCCCACTCCACTCTTGGACTCACTCCGCCCCCCTACCCTATGCCCAGATCCCACCTACTCCCACTACCTCTACATTTATCCATAACTAGCCACTCCCACTAACCTCTCCCAACCTATTACACACTAAAACACCCCCACGCCCTCCTCTTCAACACACCATATCCACTTACCAAATACAATCTACCTACTACCATGCATCTCACGATCTACAGCAATTTATCTGTTTCCAATATCTGCACCCCACTTTTCCCGCCCACAGAAAACCCAACAACAGCCATATTCCTTCTCTCTCACCTCTTGGGTATTTTCCCCCCTTCTGTCATCCATGATGTCCATCCTCCTACTTCCCCTGTCACTGTCCACTCTGACTACTTATTTCCTCTACTACCTACTGCACTCAGCCATCCAGTGCCAAGGTCACACTCAGCCATCCAGTGCCAAGGTCACTTGCACAACCTCTGACACATCTTCCCTTACTGCAACAGACTATAAGCTGCACACTCTCCTTCTGTAACCCGAAGCCGTATAACCTTAGCTCATCACTAGTATCTCTCCACAAACAACTTCATTTCATTGTCTACCTCCACTCCTTACACCTAAACGCTATAACATTTCATGCAATTACCTTCACACACCCTATGTTTGCAAACCATCTAACTTCCTATCAATATCAGCTACAAACCTGCAACACCCCCACGCCATTACTAATCCCCTGCTCCATCAGACACAACCCACTAACTTTGAAATTGTCTTAGACCTCTACAGCATCTCTTACATTGCACACATTTCCCATACAAATAAATTCAGCTTCACTCAAGTTCTCAAATATCTCTTAGGTATTATAAATTCCTTTCTAAGCTCTCTAAAACTCTACTGCACTTTATTTGACAATTAAAACTTAACGGTGATGTCCACCCAAACCCTGGTCCCCAAAACACTCAGCAACAACCCATCCCTCCTACCCCACTAACCTTATTTTTCTACCCTTCCAAAGGATCCAATCTCCTGCCACTTAATATGAACCTAAGAAGTAATGTCAACAAGGTCCACGATATTCATGCCTCCCTATCACTATATTCCCCTGATATTGCCACCCTCACAGAAACCTGGCTAAAACCTGAACTTAAGAACAACAAAATTCTCCCTCCAGGTTATAACATACATAGATGTGATAGACAAAAACAAGTGTGGAGCAGGAGTAGCCATTATATTCAAGCAAAACCTAAAACTCAAACTTATCGATCTAAACAACCCAGACTTTAGTAATGCTGAAATATTATTTACAAAACTAGAAATTAAACACAAACACCTAATTATAATTGTCAATTATATTCCACTTGGTAATAACCCGAACACAGTTGAGGGTATACTTTACTGGATATCTTTAACTTTCCCACAAGAAACAATCCCAGGAAATTCTGGTCCACCATAAAAAAATTCCTTCAACCCGGTAATACATCCACTCCTGCCCCCTCTAACACCTCAAACACTGAAAGCATTGCTACTCAGTCCAACACTTTCTTTATAAACTCTGTATGCTCAGTCACCAACCCTCATCTCAACACTCCTCCAATTATCCCTACAATATCCAGTGATGCCAACAACTCTTTCTCCTTCAAACCTGTTCAGACCCTTACTATAAAGAAATTGCTTTCCAGACTTAAACCCACATCCCTTGCAGCAGATAACCTACCCTCAGAATTCCTGAAAATAGCAGCTGATGCCATTGCCTATCCCATCACTATTCTGATCATCTGCTCTATCACAGAACACTATATTCCCTCAAGCTGGAATATATCCTATATTATCTCTCTGCACAAGTCTGCCAAGTTCAGTAACTACAGACCCATTGCTATCTTACCACCCCTACCAAAATTCTAGAAAAATGTACCCAGAAGCAGCTTTTAAACTACCTTCTATCCAATAACCTCTTAGCCAACACACAGCATGGGTTTCATCCACACCATAGCACCCATACCTCTCAACCACTTCGAGCAAGAATTCTGGACAAAGGCCCAAAAATAGGGATACTTTTTAAATATTGCTCTTACAGACTTAGAAAGTTGATAGAACAACAGGTTTTGCATTAGCATGCATTTTCAGGGATCACTTCAATGTTTCTGCTAGACAGAGGCACAGGGAACTAATCTAAGGGGGTGGCGAAAACCAACACATTCTGGCTAGACTTATAAATGCCTTCAGGCAGATAGCCTAGTACCTACCTATGAACCTTTATGGAGTCTGAAACTCAAATGTCTGCCATTATTTTCTCACTTCAGTCCTCAATGATTAGCCAGTGATTTGCCAGAAAAACACAATTTTAGGAGAAACAGTCCAAAAATATGAGGCAAAAATCTGGACATTCTGCGAAAATCTGGACAGTTGAGAGGTATGCACCACATCTGCCCTCCTAAGCTTTACCAACACCATCAACCACCATAGAAATAATGGAAAACGTATGTCTTCCATCTTCCTGGATCTCTCAAAAGCCTTTGATATGGTTTCCCATCAGAAACTACTTGATGAACTTTCGACTCTAATACTTAGCCACTCTTCCTTAGCATGGTTCCATAGCTACTTATCTGGCTGGCAGCAAGCTGTCAAATGGCAACAGGAACTCTTTCCCCTACTTCCAGTCAGCTTTGGAGGTGCCCCAAGGATCTATCTTAGGTCCTTTACTTTTTAGTATCTTTACAAACAGGCTCCACTCATCTGCTTCCCCGGCCTCCATTATTCAGTATGCAGATGACTCAATGCTCATCTGTGCCATGCCCTCCCTAAAACAACTAATGTCTACAACACAGCAGTCCTTCCTGCCAGTTCAATCATGGTTAGCTGAATCACAACTTATTCTGAATCCCTCCAAAACTCAACTGATGCTCTTTCACACCAACAAACCACGGGACCCCCAAACCCCATTCCAAATACATTCCTCCAACAACACCATAATATCAGCAGTAGCCAAAATAAAATTATTAGGTGTAATAATCGAGAATAGTTTAAAATTTGACTTGCACATATCACAATCCATCAAGAAGACACACATCAAATTAGGGTCACTGTATAAAATAAAACATTTCCTTACTGATAACACAAGACAGGACCTAGCCAGAACTCATCTACTCTCCAGCCTACTATATGCCTCCTCTATTTTAATAAAACTAAGTAAAACTGATCTCACCAAACTCGAAACCTGCTACAATAAAATCACAAAATTCACCACCAACACTCCACATAGGTCTCATCATTGCACTGCCCTACATTAACTAAACTGGCTAGAACTCCCTAATCACTTAACTTACACTCAACTTACCTTAGCTCACCAGCTTGTACACCAACCCAATAAAGCTCCCTCCCTTCAACTAATGCTTCAACCTTATAGTAACACTTGCATACTTTGTTTCTACTATAAATCTTTATTACAGGTCTCCAAATCCAGTAACAAAGCTAGGGACTCTCGTCTTTAACTATATCCCCAAAATGTGGAATATTCTTCCTCATGCCAGCATAACCACAAGTGTCCCATCTCACTTCAAAAAACTTATGAAAGACTTCCTCAGTAGCAATTGGCTCTGCTCATGGTCTACTCCTGGCTGAAACCTTATAATGACCAACAGCCTAATCTTGTCCCATTTCATATCAGCCACGTTTCTCAAACTTATGCACTTATTACATCCCCTCCTACCTCTTCTTATGGTCCTTCCCGTTTCTCCCCTCTAGCTTCTCTTCACTCACTGTTCTCCTTCTACTATATGTAACTCCTGTCCCTCACCTCCCCTCCTCACTTTCTCTCCTGTTAGCCTGTCCTCCCTCTTCTACTCTCTGCTATACTAACCCCCTTCAACAAGCTCACTGTCATCACAGCCCTGCACTGTCCGTTTCTTACACTGCAATCTTACCCCCTTTTGTAACCCATTACTTTTTCACTACTACTATTTAGACTTTACTTTGTATTAAAGTTTTACCAGAATTTGTTTAACAGCCAGTAAATTACTTTGAAATCAATAAAATCACTGTGACTTAATGTATTTTCATGATGTGTGTTATTTTCGTGACTTGTCTCTGGACCTTTTCTCCCTAGGTCTCTGGTGAAAATGGGCTTTGTTCCAGTTAGACTATCCCGGTAAACATAAATAAATAAATAATAAGTAAATATGTCACAGGCAAGATGCCAGAAACTAGTTGCTCCAGTTTCTACCCTGCCTGCATGGAGTGCTACGGTGTTCATGTTTTAGTTAAAAAAAAAAAAAAAATTCTCCTTTTCAACCTGTAGCAAACCTTGTGTCTATGAGGTGAAGGCCTTAAGCATTAAGCCAAACCCACCACAAACACAGTACTCAGCTTTGTATCAATCTTCTGTCCCAGCTCTCAGAGACACATCGTCTCACCTGTAGTTCATAATTCTAGCTACGTATCTTCAGAAAAGTATCAATATTCTGTTCCAGCTCTCAGAGACACATTGTCTCACCTGTGGTCCATATTTCTAGCTGTATATTTTCAGATAAGTATCAGTATGCTGTCCCAGATCTCAGAGATACATTGCCCCCCCTGTGGTTCATACTTCTAGCTGCATATCTTCAGATATGTATAAATATACTGTCCCAGTTCTCAGAGACATATCGTCTCACCTGTGGTTCATATTTCTAGCTGTGTATTTTCAGATACGTATCAATATTCTGTTCCAGCTCTTAGAGACAGATTGTCTCACCTGTGGTTCATACTTCTAGCTGCATATCTTCAGATACACATCAATATTCTGTCCCAGCTCTCAGACACACATCATCTCACCTGTGGGTCATACTTCTAGCTGTGTATCTTTAGATACGCTGCTTCACTTGTGGATCATCCTAATGTCTATGAGCACAGAAACACATTACCTCACCTGAAGTTTATGCTGCCATCTCAGCACTTGCAGAAACACTCTTTTACCTATGGCTCAATCTGCATTCTTAACTCACATTTTTATCCTGATCCATTATCACCATCCACAAACACAAATTATTACCTGTGGATCACATTTCTGCCTCCATACATTACCTCACTTGTGACTCTTGCTCCTTTCTCCATACCTGCAGACACACAACCTCACCCAAGCATCATGGTACTATTTTAGCACCCACAGATGCACCATTTCATATGTTGATTATGATCCCATCTCCTCACATACAAACACACTACCTCACCTGCAGCTTATGCTCCCCGTCTCAATACCTGCACATGTTACCTCACATGTACAGCATGTTGTCTTACCAGTCGTAGATACAGTGTCTCATATGTGAATTATGCTCTTATCTCCATAACTGCAGAAACATTCCTTAACTGGGTCTATATTATAACAAGGAATGATCAGATGATCGAACATTGTTATATCGACCCCTAAATGTTGAAAATCCAAAACAGCGAACAAACAGAACAGCGATTTTTTTTTCCCTGGGAAACAAATCGCTCTTCCCCCAAAAAACAAACAAACAAAAAACAAAACAAAAAAAAAAACCACTAACTAAAGTGGGGGCTTTCCCCCTGACACCCCCCCTACTTAAATATACCAACTCCGAGATCGCACTACAGTGTAGGAAATGGCACAATCCAGCAGGCCCAATGATTTCTTTCCCTGTGAAAGAATTTGCTGTTCTGGCCATTCCCTATCTTACCGGTTTGACATGTTGTGTTTGCTCTAACAGCGTTAGATCATCTGATCATTCACTGTCCTAAAGTAGACCCCCTTAACCTATGGATAATACATTATATTTATACCAGTAGACACTGTATTTACCTATGAATTATAATCCTGTTTTAGAACCTGCAGGCAAACTCCTTCTGCTGTGTGTCATACTTCCACCTCTGCCCCCTCAGAAACACACCACACCTGTGGATCATGGTCTTTTCTCAGCACCTGCAGACATACTACCTTATCTATGTGCCCTGCTCCTCTCTCTGCATGTACAGACATACTACTTCAGCTATGGATCAGGTTCTTGTTTCCATACCTGCAGAAAACCTACCTCATCTATGGATCCTGGCCTGACTCTTTACCTATAGACATGCTACTTCAGCTATGGATCATGTTCCTGTTTCCACACCTGCAGACAACCTTCCTCATCTATGGATCCTGGCCTGACTCTTTACCTACAGACATGCTACTTCAGCTATGGATCATGTTCCTGTTTCCACACCTGCAGATAGCCTACTTCAGCTATGGATCCTGTCCTGACCCTTTACGTACAGACATGCTACTTCAGCTATTGGTCATTTTCCTGTTTCCACATCTACAGACAACCTTCCTCATCTATGGATCATGGCCTGACTCTACCTACAGACATGCTACTTCAGCTATGGATCATGTTCCTGTTTCCACACCTGCAGACAACCTTCCTCATCTATGGATCCTGGCCTGACTCACCTACAGACATGCTACTTCAGCTATGGATCATGTTCCTGTTTCAACACCTGCAGACAACCTTCCTCATCTATGGATCCTGGCCTGACTCTTTACCTACAGACATGCTACTTCAGCTATGGATCATGTTCCTGTTTCCTTACCTGCAGACAGCCTACCTCATCTATGGATTCTGGCCTGACTCTGAACCTACTGACTTACTACTTCAGCTATGGATCATGTCCTGTTTCCACACCTGCAGACAGCCTTCCTCATCATCTATGGATCCTGGCCTGACTCTGTGCCCACAGACATGCTTCTTCAGCTATGGATCATGTTCCTGTTTCCACACCTGCAGACAACTTTCCTCATCTATGGATCCTGGCCTGACTCTACCTACAGACATGCTACTTCAGCTATGGATCATGTTCCTGTTTCCATACCTGCAAACAGCCTACCTCAGCTATGGACCCTGGCCTGACTCTGTACCCACAGACATGCTACTTCAGCTATGGGTGATGTTCCTGTTTCCATACCTGCAGAAAACCTTCCTCATCTATGGATCCTGGCCTGACTCTTTACCTACAGACATGTTACTTCAGCTATGGATCATGTTACTGTTTCCACACCTGCAGACAGCCTACCTCATCTATGGATTCTGGCCTGACTCTAAACTTCCAGACTTGCTACTTCAGCTATGGATCATGTTCCTGTTTCCTTACCTGCAGACAGCCTACCTCATCTATGGATCCTGGCCTGACTCTTTACCTACAGACATGTTACTTCAGCTATGGATCATGTTACTGTTTCCACACCTGCAGACAGCCTACCTCATCTATGGATTCTGGCCTGACTCTAAACTTCCAGACTTGCTACTTCAGCTATGGATCATGCTCCTGTTTCCATACCTGCAGACAGCCTACCTCATCTATGGATCCTGGCCTGACTCTGTACCCACAGACATGCTAATTCAGCTATGGATCATGCTCCTATTTCCACACCTGCAGACAACCTTCCTCATCTATGGATCCTGGCCTGACTCTGTACCCACAGACATGCTACTTCAGCTATGGATCATGTTCCTGTTTCCATATCTGCAGACAGCCTACCTCATCTATGGATTCTGGCCTGACTCTGAACCTACTGACTTACTACTTAAGCTATGGATCATGTCCTGTTTCCACACCTGCAGACAGCCTAACTCATCTATGGATCCTGGCCTGACTCTGTACCCATATACATGCTACTTCAGCTATGGATCATGTTCCTGTTTCCATATCTGCAGACAGCCTACCTCATCTATGGATTCTGGCCTGACTCTGAACCTACTGACTTACTACTTCAGCTATGGATCATGTCCTGTTTCCACACCTGCAGACAGCCTAACTCATCTATGGATCCTGGCCTGACTCTGAACCTACTGACTTACTACTTCAGCTATGGATCATGTTCCTGTTTCCATATCTGCAGACAGCCTACCTCATATATGGATCCTGGCCTGACTCTGTACCTACAGACATGCTACTTCAGCTATGGATCATGTCCTGTTTCCACACCTGCAGACAGCCTACCTCATCTATGGATTCTGGCCTGACTCTGAACCTACTGACTTACTACTTCAGCTATGGATCATGTTCCTGTTTCCATATCTGCAGACAGCCTACCTCATCTATGGATCCTGGCCTGACTTTGTACTCACAGACATGCTACTTCAGCTATGGATCGTGTTCCTGTTTCCACACCTGCAGACAACCTTCCTCATCTATGGATTCTGGCCTGACTCTGAACCTACTGACTTACTACTTCAGCTATGGATCATGTCCTGTTTCCACACCTGCAGACAGGCTTCCTCATCTATGGATCCTGGCCTGACTCACCTACAGACATGCTCCTTCAGCTATGGATCATGTCCTGTTTCCACACCTGCAGACAACCTTCCCCATCTATGGATCCTGGCCTGACTCTGTACCCACAGACATGCTACTTCAGCTATGGATCATGTTCCTGTTTCCACACCTGCAGACACACTACCTCATCTATGATTCATGTCTTCATCCATGAATTGTGCATTGTGGAGTGAGATTGTGTGCTTAGCTCTAAATTTCACACTGTAGCTGGAACTTCCATATGATTCTGGTGGATAGTTCCACCAGAAAAATCCTTGCCAACACCTATTTGCATCCCTGACTCTTATATGCAGCCCCCTTATATACCAATTTACAATATTCTAATGTGCACGCCCCTCACTGGTGTTAATGGTGAGGATTGAGGCTCCTTGATTATTGGGCCAGTGCACAGATTTCACACACACCCTAAAAAAAAACATTGTCTATGTCATCAGACATTCCTCTGCTCTTTCCCCAACAGGTTAGGGGCTTTCCTTTCTATCCCTAAAACAGGAATTTCATCTACTAACCACTAGCATATTGGACTAACAGACTTTCCATGTTTCTACACCCTTAACTTTCCCATCCTTCTAAGCATCTACTTGCATCTAATTTATTTATTTATTTATTTTCAGTTTGATTATCGGGGGAAGTCCACTGGGCCAAAAAGTGCCCATTTTCAGTGGAGGCCCGGGGAGAAAAGCTCCATGAACAGTATAATACAATATAGGTTACAAAATGCAAATAAAGGTTGCAAAGTGAAATACCATACAGTATAGGTTGCAAAATAGAAAATAAAGGTTACAAAGTGAAATACAAGAGTAGGGTTCATACATTCGAGAGTTGCCGAGTGTAATATACATTATGAGACAGTTTAACAACTTGACGACAGAGTGTTTTTTTTTTTTGATGAAACAATATTTACATGCTTGGAGTCAATTAAAGTCTGCTAGTTCTGGATCTTTTGAGAAATAAGAATAAGTATGAGAGTATAGTGGAGTGGGGGTAAGGAGAGCTTAGTAATGTTCTGATCCTCATTCTTTACCTCACTCATACCTGATGTATATATAAAAAGAGTTTGCAATCTACCACTTTAATTTAGTACATGTTTTATTATTGTATCTACCTCTCTGTACTTATTTAGTATTTAATTATTATTAATGTGCGCTTTAATACCTGTTTTTTTTTATTTTGTTTGTGTAATTTGTCTTAACTTTCATGTATCATTTGGAATTTTTCTCACAGGCCTCCTCTGAAAATGGGTTCCTGACCCAGTTGGATTTTTCCGGTAAACAAATGTTAAATAGATAAATAAAATAAATAAATACTTGTGACTGTGGATACATGTGTGTATGCCACCACATACAACCTGACCTGAGTTTCTAATAAAATACACTGCTTGTGTGTGATACAACAGACTACTTGTTTAGGTTTGGGTGACAGTCCCCATCATGAATAAACCATAGCCTTGTAACCCAAGGAGGTCAGACATTAGCCATTCCCCTTCCTCCATCTTGTGCACACTTCCTCTAACACCTACAGAGCATTTATATTTTACTATATCAGTTCAGGGTGATTTGACCAGTGTGCTTAAATGCACAGACACAAATATTAACACACAGAAAAGATGGGAGTCAAACTTTAGCCTTAATACAGTGCTTCCAGTGTTGGAAGTTTTCAGTATAATAATTTTCATTATTATGAGCAAACACTTGTCGTTTTGCCAGATGTTTGTGAAAATGCATTTTTTTCTTCATAAAAAAGCTGTTTTTTAGCCTAGCAAAGGAATGTTTTTTTTTTAATTTCCACATTTCTGATGGAACACCAAAACAATGTTTCAGTGAAGTTTGCATTATACAATAAATTACTTTATTTATCAAACATATGAAAAATATAATCACGTGATTGCAAAAATCACACAATGAGCATCATCAGTGTTACTTAAACAGTGAAGAAAGAGACAGATACAGTCCAAGCATGGGTTGGTTGGGGTGGTCGAATAAAAAGTAAAACATTTTTGACTTAAATGCATCTATCCTAAGCCCCTTTTCCCATTGTGCACATGGGGTCAGGGTGTTACATCAACAGTGAAATCATCTTGAGTCAAAGTTCACACCACTGGGTGGCTAGCCCTGCTGCAGTAGTTCATCTGTGCCACTCACTCGCACACACACTCGCACATATGGCCAGTTTAGAGTGTCCAGTCCAGCTACTGCATGTCTTTGGAATTTGGGAAGAAACTGGAGCACCCGGAGGAAACCCACATGACTGTAGGGAGGACATGCAGACTCCGCAGAGAAGGTACCCCAGCCAAGAATCAGACTGGAGAACTTCTTGCTGTGAGGCAACAGCGCTAACTGCTGCACCACCGCTGTTGCTCAAAAAAAAAAAAAAAAAATTCTGACAAATATCAGTCTTAAAATGATGGTGCAGTAAGACCACTCATGACACTGGGTGGCAGATTAACCCTAATACTGGAAAGGATAATGAGCCATCTGCTCTATCCTGTATGAAACAAAACAATTGGAGTATGAAGTATATAACATGACGAAAGGGCACATATGGATCCTGTTCCCATCTCAGTACACATAGATACAGTACCTCACCTGTGAATCATGACCCTGGCAAACCAGCTCACCTGTGGAGCATAAATTTAGCTCCATACCCATAGACACATTACCACACCTGCAGATCACAACTGTATCTCTGCACTCACAGTCACACTACCACACCCATGGATCATACATTTAGCTCTGCACCCGCAGACACACTACCACAGCTGTGGATCATAACTTTATCACTGCACTCACAGTCACACAACCACATCTGTGGATCAGAACTTCATCTGTGCACCTGCAGAAACACTGCCACATCTATCAATCATGATTGCATCTCTGCAGCAAAAGACACACTGTCTCACCTGCAGATCATGATTTCAGCTCTACAGCCACAAACACACTACCACATCTGTGAGTTTTGATTTCATCTTCATACCCACAGACACACTGCCTCATCTGTGAGTTTTGATTTCATCTTCATACCCACAGACACACTGCCTCATCTGTGGAGTAAGCTCTTACCTTTGTATATGCAGACACACTGTCCCTTTTTCATGGAGCATGTTCACATCTCTTAACTGCTAACATCCATTACATGTATTTATAGAATAACACCCACTCCAGTTAGATAAGTCCTATCTACTGTAAACTGAAATGTTAGGTTAGCTGAGAGGATGATACAACAATGGTGGAAAACCCCTAAAAGATGGAACAAGTAGATGTGCAAACTACGTAGGAGAAATCAGAAAAAAGCATGGATCTCAAAAGAAGAGTATCCTCAAAGTAAGGGGGATGGATGGGTTTGGCATAATGTTTAAAGCCTTCAGCTTATAGACATAAGATATAGAGTTTGATTTGGACTAGTGGTTATTGGCTAGGCTTACAATAGCCCATCAGGGCAATTTGCCCATTATTATCCTATGAACATATAAACAAAGATGATTTGTTTTATCACTTTAGATACAGCTTGCAGAGATGAACAGTCCAAATAAGCAGCCACTCCCCCCAAATGAAAGTCAGCTAACTGGAAGAAATATTTGGAAAACCACACAGAAGTACAGCTATAACACAGTTAGCAGTTGGAAACTTTGTAGGATGATACAGAATGCCACTTCTCCGTGCTGTTTATGTACCATCAAGAGTTAGATATACACCACCGGGACAGAATACAGAAATACAGTGCTAACCCCACCTTTCCAGATATTATGCATTTCCTTTCTGTATTTATTATATGCACTGCTCACTTGAGCATAATCTAGCTGACCCCTTCCCAAATAATCTTTTGTTCCCAGGCTCAAAGTGTGCTGGCTACTCAACTTGATCCAAAGCAAAATGCATTTTTGTCCCCAGCTCAATGTCTAACCCCCCTCACCACACACAAGCACGCACAAACACACACACACACGCACACTCACATGCACGCACACACACACACACACACACACACACACACACACACACACACACACACACACACACACGCATGCAACACACACACACACACACCCACACACCCACAGACCCACATACGCACACATGCAGACACGCACACACACACACACACACACACACACACACACACACACACACACACACACACACACACACACGCATGCAACACACACACACACACACCCACAGACCCACATACACACATGCACACACACACACACACACACACACACACACACACACACACACACACACACACACACACACACACACACACACACACACACACACACACACACACACACACACACACACACACACACACACACACACACACACACACACACACACACACACACACATCCACATACACACACACACACACACACACACACACACACACACACACACACACACACACACACACACACACACACACACACACACACACACACACACACACACACACACACACACACCCCTTCTTTCTTTCAGTGAGTATGCCTGTGAGAGCAAAATTGCAGTTGGGCACCCAAGTCATTACACATCTTTAGGTAGAAACGTCAGTCTAAAAATGAGCAGATTTCATTCCAGCTAGGAAGAACACTCCACATTTGGTGCTCTTTCATCTCTCTGTTCTAAAATGCTGTGACTCTGCTCCCCACACCCCCCATAAATTAAATATACCAACTCCATGATCACACTACAGTGGAAAACAATTAATTGAAAGAAACGTAGTAGAAAGTGTGTTTGTTAGTTAGGTGTTATGGGTGGAGAGGATGTTATTTACATATGCACTGTAGTTTTCAATGTTATGAAGCACACTTTCAATGTTCTGAGTTTTCAATGTTTTGGATTTTCAGTGTTTTGAGTTTTCAATGTTGTGGTCTCAATGTTATGTAATTCAACATTGTGAAATTTCAATGTTATGAAGTAGACCCGTATTCAGTTAACTGGACCCCGTGCCGTATTCAATTAACTGGACCTTGTGCTTTATACTGTATTCAATTAACTGGGCTGCGTGCTGTATTCAGTTAACTGGGTCCCATTCTGTATTCAGTTAACTGGACCCCATGCTGCATTCAGTTTGCTGGGCCCAGTGCTGTATTTGGTTAACTGGGCCCTTTTCTGTATTCAGTTAACTGGACCCCATGCTGCATTCAGTTTGCTGGGCCCAGTGCTCTATTTGGTTAACTGGGCCCTGTGCTGTATTCAGTTAACTGGGGCCCATGCTGTATTCAGTTAACTGAGACCCCATGCTGCATTCAGTTTGCTGGGCCCTGTGCTGTATTCAGTTAACTGGACCCCATGCTGCCTTCAGTTTGCTGGGCCCAGTGCTGTATTTGGTTAAATGGGCCCTGTGCTGTATTCAGTTAACTGGGACCCATGCTGTATTCAGTTAACTGGGACCCATGCTGCATTCAGTTTGTTCGTCCCAGTGCTGTATTTGGTTAACTGGGCCCTGTGCTGTATTCAGTTAACTGGACCCCATACTGCATTCAGTTTGCTGGGCCCAGTGCTCTATTTGGTTAACTGGGACCCATGCTGAATTCAGTTTTCTGGGCCCAGTGCTGTATTTGGTTAACTGGGCCCTGTGCTGTATTCAGTTAACTGGGACCCATGCTGTATTCAGTTAACTGGGACCCATGCTGCATTCAGTTTGCTGGGCCCAGTGCTGTATTTGGTTAACTGGGCCCTGTGCTGTATTCAGTTAACTGGACCCCATGCTGCATTCAGTTTGCTGGGCCCAGTGCTTTATTTGGTTAACTGGGACCCATGCTGTAGTCAGCTAACTGGACCCCATGCTGCATTCAGTTTGCTGGGCCCAGTGCTGTATTTGGTTAACTGGGCCCTGTGCTGTATTCAGTTAACTGGGACCCATGCTGTAGTCAGTTAACTAGACCCCATGCTGCATTCAATTTGCTGGGCCCAGTGCTCTATTTGGTTAACTGAGCCCTGTGCTGTATTCAGTTAACTGGGACCCATGCTGTATTCAGTTAACTGGGACCCATGCTGCATTCAGTTTGTTTGGCCCAGTGCTGTATTTGGTTAACTGGGCCCTGTGCTGTATTCAGTTAACTGGACCCCATGCTGCATTCAGTTTGCTGGGCCCAGTGCTCTATTTGGTTAACTGGGACCCATACTGAATTCAGTTTGCTGAGCCCAGTGCTGTATTTGGTTAACTGGGCTCTGTGCTATATTCAGTTAACTGGGACCCATGCTGTAGTCAGTTAACTGGACCCCATGCTGCATTCAGTTTGCTGGGCCCAGTGCTGTATTTGGTTAACTGGGCCCTGTGCTGTATTCAGTTAACTGGGACCCATGCTGTATTCAGTTAAGTGGGCCCTATGCTGCATTCAGTTTGCTGGGCCCAGTGCTGTATTTGGTTAACTGGGCCCTGTGATGTATTCAGTTAACTGGATCCCATGCTGCATTCAGTTTGCTGAGCCCAGTGCTGTATTTGGTTAACTGGGCTATGTGCTGTATTCAGTTAACTGGGACCCCATGCTGCATTCAGTTTGCTGGGCCCACTGCTGTATTTGGTTAACTGGGCCCTGTGCTGTATTCAGTTAACTGAGACCCCATGCTGCATTCAGTTTGCTGGGCCCTGTGCTGTATTCAGTTAACTGGACCCCATGCTGCCTTCAGTTTGCTGGGCCCAGTGCTGTATTTGGTTAAATGGGCCCTGTGCTGTATTCAGTTAACTGGGACCCATGCTGTATTCAGTTAACTGGGACCCATGCTGCATTCAATTTGCTGGGCCCATTGCTGTATTTGGTTAACTGGGCTCTGTGCTGTATTCAGTTAACTGGACCCATGCTGCATTCAGTTTGCTGGGCCCAGTGCTATATTTGGTTAACTGGGCCCTGTGCTGTATTCAGTTAACTGGACCCTGTGCTGTATTCAGTTAACTGGGACCCATGCTGCATTCAGTTTGCTGGGCCCTGTGCTGTATTTGGTTAACTGGACCGTGTGCTGTATTCAGTTAACTGGGCCCCATGCTGTAGTCAGTTCACTAGAGTCACCTGTGTTGCTTTTGATGAATCTAAATACATGCTAAATCTTTTTTACTCATCATACATATGATCCCCCTTAATGAAGCCACATCAGGTTTCTCTGTATTTTAATTAGTTATTTCATCTCAGTGATGCTTGGGGTGCTTTTAAACTGTGTCTAATAACAGAGTCAGTTGCTTATATAGCTATACACATGCATACATAATGAAAACAGGGAAATAAAAAAAATATCACAACATCTGCTCTTTTTAACCATCAAGGAACCTAAGGGCATCTGGGGGGTCTTGACATCATGTTTCAGAAAGGTTTTTTTACATTGAACTACCCATTTTCCCCATCACTCTTTGGGTCTGCATGGCTGCATCTGAGGGACACATGTGGAATGGGAGCATGCAGTGTCTCGTTCATCTCTGCAGCAGCTCAGCAATGTTCCTGCCCTTTCATCTCCTTTGGTTACATCCCCTATATCAGCATTCCCAGCTTCCAGTAGGGATCACTGACAGGGGCTCCCTTGCAACCCTCCTCCCCCTGGTATGGGCACATCTACTCCTCCCTCCCTGCTGTTCTGTCAGTCACTCAGGCTACTAAATGACCTTATCTCAGCTGAACTGTAGTCAGATATTTCTCTGTCTACACCACTGGCACAGCTCAGATCCCTGTACACCACTGGCACAGCTCAGATTCTTGTGCACCCCTGGCACAGCTCAGATCACTGTACACCCTTCACACAGCTCAGATCCCTGTACACCACTGCCACAGGTTAGATCCTTGTACACCCCTGGCACAGCTCAGATCCCTCTACACCACTGGGATAGCTCAAATCCCTGTACTCCACTGGCAAAACTCAGTTCCCTGTACACCCCTGGCACAGCTCAGATCCCTGTATTCCACTGGCACAACTCAGTTCCCTGTACACCCCTGGCACAGCTCAGATCTCTGTACACCACTGGCACAGCTCAGATTCCTGTACACCACTGGTATAGCTCAGATTCCTGTACACCCCTGGCACAGCTCAGATCCCTCTACACCACTGGCACAACTCAGATGCCTGTACACTATTGGCACAGGTCAGATCCCTGTACACACCAGGCACTGGTCAGATCCCTCTACACCACTGGCACAGATCAGATCATTGTACACCACTGGCACAGCTCATATCTCCCATACTTATGTCTGAGTTGATAGGGTCATAGGTGGTTACTAGGCTATTGGCCAAAGAGCCATTTTAAGCCTAGTTGAGCTTGCCTTAAATTTACCATAATATTACTGACGTGTCAATACTCCAAGGACTTTTACAGTTATGATATAGGCTTGTAGACATCAGCTATTCACAGGCAGGCAGCTCATGTCCATTTGGGATATGTGTCAAACCAGGGATAAATTTGCAAATTTCCATCCATTGTTTCATATTATTTTAATAGGGTTAGGGATGAGCTTTGCTTCACATGGATGGGAAGCCTGTTCCAGAGAAAGGGTAATATTTGGGACACATACCTGTCCCTCCAGCACATCCCGTTTATGGAGTAGATGAGGTTTTGGTGCTTAGAATGGGAATTTCTTAAGCTGTTTGTTTTGAGGGTGAGCAAAAATTCATCAGTGTGGGATTAGGGGATGCTTTGTAAGCTAGGCATAGATCACTGTGCAGAAGTCTGTAGGAGACCGAGTATAGAGAGAGGGTTATCTGAATTTCTGAACTGACTCAGACTTCTTGGCAATTTCTGATAGACCATTCCAAGGATAAATCCTGTCTGAAAGCTGTTTCATCATTTTAGTAGTTCTCCTTCTGTATTTCCAAACAGCCATCCATTTTCTGAATTACTTGTCCTGCTGAAAGTCATCTTTGATTTTGGAAGCAAGCTTTGTAGAACAAATTAGACTTTTCTATTCTCAGCAGCAATCTCCATCTTATTCTGACAGATCTCCAAGCATTCTCAAGGCAGCAATCTCCATCTTATTCTGACAGATCTCCAAGCATTCTCAGGGCAGCAATCTTCATCTTATTCTGACAGATCTCCAAGCATTCTCAGGGCAGCAATCTCCATCTTATTCTGACAGATCTCCAAGCATTCTCAGGGCAGCAATCTCCATCTTATTCTGACAGATCTCCAAGCATTTTCAGGGCAGCAATCTCCATCTTTTTCTGACAGATCTCCAAGCATTCTAAGGGCAGCAATCTTCACCTTATTCTGACAGATCTCCAAGCATTCTCATGGCAGCAATCTCCATCTTATTCTGACAGATCTCCAAGCATTCTCAGGGCAGCAATCTCCATCTTATTCTGACAGATCTCCAAGCATTCTCAGGGCAGCAATCTCTATCTTATTCTGACAGATCTCCAAGCATTCTCAGGGCAGCAATCTCCATCTTATTCTGACAGATCTGCAAGCATTCTCAGGCAAGCTGAAAGATTTAATCTCTTCTGAGATTAAATGCGTACAGTTATTTATTTATTTATTTAATTTTACATTTGTTGACTGGGCTAGTCCAACTGGATACATGTCCATTTTCAGTAGAGGCCCGGGGAGATAAGCTCCAATTAAGCTAATAAATCAGGAAATACAAAATTAAATATATTGTTGATGGAGATTAACATCAAAGAACTTAACATCAAAGTACTTGACTACAAGGTTTAGCTAAACAATACAGTACTACTAGAAGCATATTTACATGGTAAAGTGTTTGACATTCATCATGTAGAAGACAAGGAAGCAAAAAAGATTCAAACTAATTGTTAAGGTTGTTTAAAAATATTACACTCAAAGTAAAAATGTTGGCATATATACAAAGTGGAACACGTGCTCACAGCAGGATGAATGTTACAAAGTACATACTCAGTGGTAGTTCCCAGAAAAGACTAGACTAGAATCAGAGTAAAGGAGGCTTACTAATCCCACTTTAAGGGTTTTGGGAGGGAGGTATACAGTAATGCTGTGCAGGGCGGATGTTGGTCTGGGTTAGTACATGGGCATAGCCATTGTGTTTTAAGGAGTATTTTTAGTTGCTTTTTGAAAAGTGCCAATGACAAAAGTGATGTTAGTTTGCTGGGAAGCCTATTCCAGGTTTTCCCCACAGAATTAGAGAAAATAGAATCACCTGCTTTGTTGTAGGACTTCTGGATGGTTACTAGTAATTTATTTCTGAGCGAAGGGTAGTAAGATTTATGTAGAGGGAGGTAAAGCTACAGAGAATAAGAGTATTACTGGGATGATACAGAATCATATGGGTGATAGTAAGTTGAAATTGTAGCTGGTTTTGCAGTTCTAGCCATCCTAGCTGTTTAAGATTTAGACAATGGTGGGTTCTAAATAGGGAGTCGGTGGCAAATCTTGCAATGTTGCTATAGGAAGTTGCTAGTTTTTAAGGTTGCTTTTGGAAAGATTAGTATAAATGGGGGAGGAATAGAGGAGGGTAGAGATCAGATGGGTGTGGGCAATGGTAGTTCTGGCTTCAGGGGTAAGGAAAGGTTTTATCCTGTAAAGGGAACCAAGTTTTCTGTTTACTGTTTTAATAGTTTAGTTAATATGCGAGTCACAGTTAAGGTTGTGGTCAATTATTACGCCTAAGAGTTTGGTGGTAGAGTCAGGAGCTATGACAGTACCATTGTTGGATATAACTGTGAGATCTATTGGGAAGGATTTTAGTGTTGGAGTAAATAGCAATAATTTTTTTTTTGGTGTTTAGGAGGAGGCAACATTGCAGGAACCAGTTTTTTACTAAGTTAAATACTATTTAGGTGATGGATTGGAGTTCAGCTGAAGAAGAGGCAGCACAAATTAATGTGGAGTCATCTGCATATTGTATGCAGGTAGCTTGAGGAAGATTTATATTTAGATCATTAATGAATATAGAGAAAAGGAGAGGTCCCAGGATAGAGCCTTGAGGGACACCAAGGGTAATAGGGAGATGTGTGGATAGGCCAGGATAGGGACACCAAGGGTAATAGGGAGATGTGTGGATAGGCCAGGATAGGGACACCAAGGGTAATAGGGAGATGTGTGGATAGGCCAGGACAGGGACACCAAGGGTAATAGGGAGATGTGTGAATAGGCCAGGATAGGGACACCAAGGTTAATAGGGAGATGTGTGGATAGGCCAGGATAGGGACACCAAGGGTAATAGGAAGATGTGAGGATAGTCCAGGATAGGGACACCAAGGGTAATAGGGAGATGTGTGGATAGGTTATTGTCCCAAAGGACAGCTTGCTGTCTATTGTCTAAGTAGGACTTGAACCATTGTAATGCCTGTGTGTCAAGTGAGAGTGATTTGAGTATGTTTAGACGTATCTCATGGTTAACCATATCAAAAGCTTTAGAGAGGTCAATAAAGAGTGCAGAGAAGAGCATGTTATTGTTATGATGTTTGTTAATGCAGTCATCGAAGGATAAGAGAGCAGTAGTAGTACTATGGAAAGGCCTAAAACCATGCTGACAGTCAGCTAGTAGGTTATTTTGGAGAAGGTGATCAAGTAGTTGCTGGTAGATGCATTTTTCCATAATTTTGGCTAAAGGAGAAAGTAAGGTTGTGGGGCAAAAGTTAGAGAGTTCAGTTGAGTTACCACCGTTGTGAAGTGGGACAATGTGAGAGATTTTCCAGAGAGATGGGATGGAGCCTTCAGTAATGGTTCTATTAATTAGGATGGAAATGGGGTAGGCAAGTACTTTTGCTGCAATTTGGCAAAGCTGGCAGGAGATCAGCTGAGGGGGTTACATGGTTTAAGTTTGTGAAGTAGGGTGTAGATGAGGGATGTAGGAACTGGTTTTAAATGAAAGGTAGGAGGTATGCTAGCTTAGGAGGATGGGAGGGTTGAACTAAGAGGTGTTAAGGAGTTTGCTAGAAATTGGACGGTTTCAGTAAAAAAGGTATTGAAAGCATCAGCAAAATGGTTGGGAGTGTTAAGGGAGAGACTAGATGGGGTTGGTGTCTTGGAGTGGCCTGTGTGTAGAAGTTTATTTATACTTGACTAAAAAGTTTGTGGTTTTTGTTGATGCTTTTGCTGGAGTTTAAAGTAAAAGTTTTTTTTATCAAGAAGTATTGATTTTTAGTGGCATTTCTCAGCTGTTTAAAGTTTTGATGATCTGTTGGGTTTTTAGTGTTTCTCCATTTAGACCAGATTTTATTTCTCAATAAGATTTTATGCATAGTCTCTTTAGTGCGCCATGGAGCAGCTTTACTTCTAGTTCTTATAGAGTGAGTAGGGGCATGGTATTCCAGGATTTGTAAGAATTTGGAGTTAAAACAAGATACTGCTTCCTCAAGAGGGAGTTGTTTTAAGGGTGACCAGTCACAGGTTTGAAGCTGTGCTTGGAAGCTTGCTGGATTAAAATCTTTTTTGTTCTGGGTAGTTTTAAAGATAGTTTGGTTGGGAATAAAGGTTTTTTGTCTGATTATGTAAGTAAGGGAGTGGTCACTAATATCATCAGGAAGGGTACCTGCTTTATAATAGAGGGGGTGTTTATTTACTAAGATCCAGTCTAAGGTACTTTCTTTGCTACTGGATTTATGGATTCTGGTGGGGGTGGTGATTGTTTGGGAAAAGCCATAAAGGTTTATATGGGTTGTAGGTTTGTATGAGGTACAGCTATTTCAATCTATATTAAAATCACCAAGTACAATGGTTTCTTGTGGGAAGGATGTAGAAAGCCAGCAGAGGATACTTTCTAGGATTTTGATGTTATTGCCTGGAGGTAGGTAGGAGCATATTATGTAATTGGATTTGTTAGCATTGACCTGAAGCATAGAGATAAGGATTTTAGCATTACTATCTAAAAGTAGTTGTACATCTAGTGAAGTAACATATAACTCAGAATTGTACAGAATTGCTACCCCACCACCCTTTTTGGTTGTTCGGTCCAATCTCAAGATATTATAACCAAGTGGGATGATTTCATTGTCTTTTGTTACTGGTTTGAGCCAAGTTTCTGTTAAACATAGGATATCAAATGAATGTATGTCTAGCAGAGCGTGTAACTGGCTAATTTTATTGTTTAAGCTCCATATGTTGAGATGTGCTATGAGCAGAGAATTGGAAGTTCTAGTGGGGGTGAATGGGGTGGTGGGATGAGGTAGGTGGAGATTTATTGGAGTGTTATTTGGTCCTGGGTTGGGATGAATGTCACCGTGAAGTGGAGGGTGTTGTTGAAGACCATATGTAAACTTCAGGAGTTTGCAGAAAATGTTTTGTGACTTCCTGGCTTGGAGGAAAGTAATATGGGCTACCCTATGATACTTTGGTAAAAGGTAGGTTGAGGTAGATGTTATGTTAGAATGGCTTTGGAAGGCTAGTTGACTTAATAGTAATGTTTGTTTTAAGGGATGGTGGGATCCAGTATAATGTAGGTTTTCATACAAGGTAATGATATAGGGTATAGAATGAGTAGTACTGCAAGTAAGAGAAACAGATTTATAAGTCTTGGTTTGTGAGTTAAAGGCATAGCGAGGGAAAAGATAGAATATAGTCAGAATGTAGGGGTTGCTAGAAAGATAGTTTGGAGTAAGATAGTATTTCAGGGGTAGTACAATGATTAGAAGTATGAGAATGGGTGTGTAGGTATTTAATGTGTAATGAGTAGTAGAATGCTATTGGATAACAAGGGAAGGGGTGTGGCCTCAGAAGTATAAATGTAGGTGTACTGGGGAGGGTGGGAATTGGGGGTAGGGTAGAGCATCCTCTGACTGAGCTATACGTGGTTTAGCTCCCAAGGGAGGCAACCAGGGGCATCGTACAAGGCCTCCAAACCACATCAACTGACTCCTTTTAAAAGCAGAAGTGATGTGGCTGTACTCCGAGATTCTCATGCAGTGCAAAGCTCATCACTCTGCCAAGTTCTTACCTTATGAAGGAAACCCACTTCTGCCACTTGTATCTGTGATGTTATACTTATGTGATGTTATGTTATACTGCTGATTCCTACAAACATTTCTGTCCATAGATGAGTCTGGGGATCTTCATTGCTTCTACATCTATTCATTGTCTTTCTTCACTCACAAGCTCCCCAAGATACTTAGTCTTACACTTCTGAATCTGCTATAGATGCTGTCTCACCAGCTACAGATAGCAATCTGTTATTTTTTGAGAGTGATCGTTAACCTCTGAATTTATCTAACTTCAGACTTCCACCTGTTACAATATTTTTTCCAGTCTGTGATTAAGCTCAGGTAGGAAAAAAATGAAGACATCTTTAAATGAATTATGAAGTGTAATTAAGTCTTTGGTATTCCAGATATAACTGATCTAATTTCATTGGTCTGTCTTCTTAAGCCATATTCTCCATGCTAAGATGTTTCTGTTTCATAATCTTTGAATTTTGGCCAGTGCACTTTTATGAGAATCTAGAAAGACAGAATCATACTCCAGATATTTTAGGTGTTGTCCAGTAATGCCATTAAATAATTTTAAACTATAACTGATGACTTGGCTTTAGAATATCAGTCACAATAATTGTTTTAATAAGCTGTTTAAAGGAAACATTAATATCCATCTAAATCCCTACATCTTTCTATTTGTTTACTTTCTGGAAGGGATTCCTATACACAGACAAATTTGTATTGTATTTCGTTTCTCCCATACTCTTAAAGTCTGTCTTGTTAACATTAAACAGTAAATCATTGTTCAATGCTCACTCTTATAATCATTAAACAAACTTGCAGCATATTTTAATCATGTTAGAATGGCATCAGTCTTAATGTTGTCATCATATTTAGCCATCCAATGATTTCTAAGAATTTGTAAGTCAGTAATATAAAGGTTAAAAAGAAATAGGCTGCCATGCTATCTATTCAGATTTACTGCACTGTCTGTTACATGATCACTCCCAGATTACTTGTAGTAGGTTCATAGGTTCATAGCAGATTACTAGGCTAATGGCTTAAGAGCACTTACAAGCCTAGCCAATACAACCTGATTTTACCCAATATATGGCCCTTAGAGGTAAGAAGATGGCATGGATTTGTGCCTATGCATTATCCCTGTGCATAAGGGACATAGGCTGTACCTCAGGTGTAAATTTGTGATTCCCCATCCATTGATCTACACTGCATTTGAAGGGGGCTAGGGAAGGGATCTGCTTAACATGAATAGGATGCCTGTTCCAAAGAAGGGGGCAATCTGTGAGACATATATCAGTCTCTCCAGCATGTTTTATTTGAGTGGCTGACTAAGTTTAGATCCATAGATTGGGTGACCCTCATACTGTCTGACTTGTGGATGTGTAGCAGCTCCATCTGGGCTGGATTTATGAGTGCCTTGTAGGTCAGGCATAGGTCACCCCTTAATAGTCAGTAGGCTACAGAGTAAAGGGACAGGACTTTTAGTCTATCCTCATAGGACATGTCATTTACACCCTGTATTTTCTTTGTGATGAACCCCTGAGTTTGCTCCAGCTGCTGCAAGTGCCTAGTCAAGTACATGACAAATGGCACACTGTACTCGATTATTGGTCTAATGGGGGCTGAATACAGCGGGACTATAATTTCTTTGGATCTGGATGCCATTCCTTTACTTATGCGTTGGGCCACACAGAAGAACGTCCTCAGCACTGTGGACACAGGGCAGTCAAAGTTCAGGCTACTATCTATCTGTGTACCTAGATCTCTCACCTCTGAGTCTACTCTTAGGGTATGATAATGCATTTTTTTAGGATATGATTCTGGCACTAGAAATTTGTGTGATCTAGGCCCTCCTAAAAGATATCTACATCACTGGAGGATTCAGTGATTGCCCTCAACTTGCAGTCATTGGCAAACTTTGTCATCCAGAGGCCTTCCACATTACCTTTCACTTCAGAGAAGTATATTCTGAATAAGAGTGATCCCAGCACTGAGCCCTGTGGCACACCACTAGTAAATATGCCCTTGCTGGATCAGGATTCACCCACTTTAACCACATGTGTCCTGATCATGAGCCAGTTGGCTATCCATATGGTGAAGTAAGTATTTATGTCCAGTTTTGTGAGTTTATTTATAATACCTGGGTGGGAAATTGTGTCAAATGCCTTGGTCAGGTCAAGGTAGGTGGTATGTACTGTTTTACCTTCATCCATGGCCTTAATGACTTTCTCAAAGAAATCCACCAGATTCAGGAGCATGACCTGCCCTTGACAAAGCTGAATTGGGTGGGTCCAGTGTTTGGAGGTTTCCGATGTCATTATTTATCAGGTCCATTATTATTCTTTCTATGGTCTTACATATAAGACTAGTCAAAATTATGGAGCTTTAATTTCCTGGATCAGTAGATTGTCCCCCTTTATGCAAAGGGATGACTGTTTCTGTCCCCCACTCTATTGGGAAAAAAACAGTTCACAGGCTGTGGTTAGAGAACCTAATGGGCCTGATAAGTCCTAATTTAAGCTGTTTAGGAGGCAACTTGGTATATTGTCAGGCTTCATTGAAGCCATGTTTTTAGCTTTAGAGAGCACAGTGGCAAACTGCTCTTTGGTGATAATTGATGGTGGAGTGGTGGATAGCATTTCTTGGGGGAGAACTGGGATGATGGGGAGATGCAATTTCAGCTGAATCTTTCAGCCAGCAGATTTGCTATGTATAGGTCATAACAGCTACAACTAATTCCTTACATTGTTGGGTGTTGCCCTTAAGACTGCGGACATAACTAAAAAATGCCTTAGGGTTATCCTTAGCTTTGGAGGCTATTTTTACCTCAAAATCTGCTTTCAGAGACTTGAGTAGTTCCCTGATTTGCTTGTTTAGACTAATGAGGGACTTTTTCTTCTGTTATACATATTCCTTCTTACTTCTTGACAGGATTTTCTTTCTTTTGTTCGACAACCCATTAATAACAGGGGTCCACCATGGTGGATTGTTTTCATGATTTGACCTGGGTTTATTTCGGTCTGGTACTGCCATTTCTCTGAAGATGTTTATATGGTTGTACAGTGCTTTTGTGCATACCTTTGCATAGGTTTATGTGTTTTCTGGATTTGGGGGAGCTTGGAAACTAGCTATGCTGTCCCTTAATATGGGCTAATTTACCTTAGAGAAGTTCTTAAAGTTTTTGGGGTTAGATGGGGGGACTAGTTTTACCTTTATTTCAAGGGACCTGCTTTGTGATCTGATCTTACCAGTGCAGCACTTTACCATATTTGAGAGTACCAGATCTAGGATATTTGTTCCACTAGTGGGAGAGCAGACTAGCTACTCCAGGGCATTTGACTTTGCAAAATCAGAAACCTTTGGGCCTGCATGTTAGTGGTTGTATACCCCTCCAAATTAATGGAGCGGTAGTTAAAATCTCCCTTGAGTATGGTACTGGGCTAGATGGTGAGTGATTCTAGCAACTTCAGGTATGATGTATGGGTTTTTTGGTTCATGGTGGGGGACTTGTAACTAGCAAAAATATGTTAATGGATTTTCTCTTGGTTAGTTGGACATTGAGTAGCTCAAGCATGCCATATTGTTTAACCAGCCTTGAGGTCTGCTTATCATTTATGTAGATAGATAAATCTCTGCCTTTTGTTCTTTCATATTCAGTTGGTAGTCAGAGAGTATGAAATACGCTATAGCCATGCACAGCCAAAGTGCTTTCCAGTGGCCTTGAACCACGTTTCAGTAACTGCACAGATGTCAGCATTCTCCAGGGTGAGGAGTGCTACCAGGAAGTGCAGTTTCTTTTTGAGACTCCTAGTACTGAGCAGTAATACCTTTACCTTGTCCTGAGTAGCTTTTGTTATGTTGGAAGGTTTGTTTGTTTGGCAATGCCTAAAGAAGGCAATGTAGTGGTTGATACTGTTTTGGCCAAAATCCAAAAGCCTAGAAGACCATCCCTGGCAAAGCAGTGTGGCCTGTCAACCATGACCTCCCAAGGTGATGAGTATTGAACCCCTTTGGAATGACGCCAGTAGCTAAGATAATTGTAAAGTCAATCATTTTCTGTTGGTATCATGGCATCATCGTTGGGGATGGTAGGATGCTACTCAGTGCCAGGCTCTTATCTCTTGGTATTGTGGCATCATCCTTGGAGATGGTAGGATGCTGCTCAGTGCTAGGCTCATACCTGCTGGTATTGTGGCATCGTCCTTGGAGACGGTAGGATGCTGCTCAGTGCCAGGCTCACACCTGTTGGTATTATGACATCATCCTTGGAGATGGTAGGATGCTGCTCAGTGCCAGGCTCATACCTGCTGCTACTGTGACATCAGCCTTGGAGATGGTAGAATGCTACTCAGTGTCATGCTCATACCTGCTGATATTATGGCATTATCCTTGGAGATAGTAGGATACTGCTCAGTGCCAGGCTCATACCTGCTGGTATTATGGCATCATCCTTGGAGATGGTAGGATGCTGCTCAGTATCAGGCTCATGCCTGCTGGCATTGTGGCATCATCCATGAGATGTTAGGATGCTGCTCAGTGCCAGGCTCATACTTGCTGGTATTGTGGCATCATCCTTAGAGATGGTAGAATGCTGCTCTGTGCCAGGCTCTTGTCTGCTGGTACTGTGGCATTATCCTTGAGATAGTAGGATGCTGCTCAGTGCTAGGCTCATACCTGCTGGTATTGTAGCATCATTCTTGGAGATGGTAGGATGCTGCTCCGTGTCAGGCTCATGCCTGCTCGTATTGTGGCATCATCCATGAGATGGTAGGATGCTACTCAGTGCCAGGCTCATACCTGCTGGTATTGTGGCATCATCCTTGAGATGGTAGAATGATGCACAGTGCTAGACTCGTACCTGCTGGTATTGTGGCATCATCCTTGGAGATGGTAGAATGCTGCTCAGTGTCAGGCTCGTACCTGCTGGTATTGTGGCATCATCCTTGGAGATAGTAGGATGCTGCTCAGTGCCAGGCTCATGCCTGCTGGTATTGTGGCATCAACCTTTAGATAGTAGGATGCTGTTCAGTGCCAGGCTCATACCTGCTGGTATTGTGGCATCATCCTTGGAGATGGTAGGATGCTGCTCAGTGCCAGGCTCATGCCTGCTGGTATTGTGGCATCAACCTTTAGATAGTAGGATGCTGTTCAGTGCCAGGCTCATACCTGCTGGTATTGTGGCATCATCCTTGGAGATGGTAGGATGCTGCTCAGTGCCAGGCTCATACCTGTTGGTATTATGACATCATCCTTGGAGATGGTAGAATGCTGCTCAGTGCTAGGCTCGTACCTGCTGTTATTGTGGCATCATCGTTTGAGATGGTAGGATGCTGCTAAGTGCCAGGTTTGTACTTGCTGGTATTGTGGTGTCATCCTTGGAGATAGTAGAATGCTGCTCAGTGCCAGGCTCATTCCTGATGGTATTGTGGCATCATCCTTTAGATGGTAGGATGTTGCTCAGTGCCAGGCTCGTACCTGCTGGTATTGCAATATCATCCATCGAGATGGTAGATTGCTGCTCAGTGCTGGGCTCATGCCTGCTGGTATTGTGGCATCATCCTTTAGATAGTAGAATGCTGTTCAGTGCCAGGCTCATACCTGCTGGTATTGTGGCATCATCCTCGGAGATGGTAGGATGCTGCTCAGTGCCAGGCTTATACCTGTTGGTATTATGACATCATCCTTGGAGATGGTGGAATGCTGCTCGGTGCTAGGCTCGTACCTGCTGGTATTGTGGCGTCATCCTTGGAGATGGTAGGATGCTGCTCAGTGCCAGGCTCATACCTGTTGGTATTATGACATCATCCTTGGAGATGGTAGAATGATGCTCTGTGCTAGGCTCGTACCTGCTGGTATTGTGGCATCATCCTTGGAGATGGTAGAATGCTGCTCAGTGCTAGGCTCATACCTGCTGGTATTGTGGCATCATCCTTGGAGATAGTAGGATGCTGCTCAGTGCCAGGCTCATACCTGTTGGTATTATGACATCATCCTTGGAGATGGTAGAATGCTGCTCAGTGCTAGGCTCATACCTGCTGGTATTGTGGCATCATCCTTGAAGATAGTAGGATGCTGCTCAGTGTTAGGCACGTACCTGCTGGTATCGTGGCTTCATCCTTGGAAATGGTAGAATGATGCTAAGTGCTAGGCTTGTATCTGCTGGTATTGTGTCATCATCCTTGGAGATGGTAGAATGCTGCTCAACGCTTGGCTCGTACCTGCTGGTATGTTGTCATCATCCTTGGAGATAGTAGGATGCTGCTCAGTGTTAGGCACGTACCTGCTGGTATCGTGGCTTCATCCTTAGATATGGTAGGATGCTGCTCAGTGCCAGTCTCGTACATGCTGCTATTGTGGTATCATCCTTGGAGATGGTAGGATGCTGCTCAGTGCTAGGTTCATACCTGCTGGTATTGTGTAATCATCATTGGAGATGGTAGGATGCTGCTCAGTGCCATGCTCATACCTGCTGGTATTGTGGCATCATACTTGGGATGGTAGAATGCTGCTCACTGCTAGGTTCGTACCTCTTGGTATTGTGGCAACATCCTTGGAGGTGGTAGGATGCTACTCAGTGCCAGGCTCATACCTTTTGGTATTGTGGCATCATCCTTCTAAGTGGTAGAATGCTGCTCAGTGCCAGGTTCGTACCTGCTGGTATTGTGACATCATCCTTGGAGATGGTAGAATGCTGCTCAGTACTAGGTTCATACCTGCTGGTACTGTGACATCAGCTTTGGAGATGGTAGGATGCTGCTCAGTGCTAGGCTCATACCTGCTGGTATTGTGGCATCATCCTTGAGATGTTAGAGTGCTGCTCAGTGCTAGGCTCATATCTGCTGGTATTGTGGCATCATCCTTGGAGATGTTAGAGTGCTGCTCAGTGCTAGGCTCATACCTGCTGGTATTGTGGCATCAACCTTGAGATGGTAGGATGCTGCTCAGTGCTAGGTTCATACCTGCTGGTATTGTGGCATCATCTTTGGAGATGGTAGGATTCTACTCAGTGCCAGGCTCATACTTGCTGGTATTGTGGTGTCATCATTGAGATGGTAGGATGCTGCTCAGTGCTAGGCTCATGCCTGCTGGTATTGTGGCATCATCCTTGAGATGTTAGAGTGCTGCTCAGTGCCAGGCTCATATCTGCTGGTATTGTGGCATCATCCTTGGAGATGTTAGAGTGCTGCTCAGTGCTAGGCTCATGCCTGATGGTATTGTGGCATCAACCTTGAGATGGTAGGATGCTGCTCAATGCTAGGTTCATACCTGCTGGTATTGTGGCATCATCCTTGGAGATGGTAGGATGCTGCTCAGTGCAAGGCTCGTACCTGGTGGTATTGTGGCATCATCCTCGAGATGGTAGGATGCTGCTCAGTGCTAGGCTCATACCTGCTGGTATTGTAGCATCATTCTTGGAGATGGTAGGATGCTGCTCAGTGCCACGCTCGTACCTGCTGGTATTGTGGCATCATCTTTGGAGATGGTAGGATGAGGTCTATATTATAACATCGAAGTCTTAAAACTTCGAATGTTATACTATTAAACCATTTTGATCGAAAGACTATAATATCAAACACTCAGAATAGGGAATTTTTTCCCAGGGAAAACATTTGCTGTTCTGACAAACATACACACAACACAAGCACACCAAAATAAATAATCCACACACACATACATTTCACAAAACCCTACACTAAATCATACATACACTACTAGCTATCCACTTACCTTAACCCAACATGAACCCTAAGGTCCCTAACTATCGCACACTCACCTTACCCACTCCCTAAACCTAAAGTCCCTATCGCACACTCACCTTACCCACTCCTTAACCCTAAAGTCCCTATCGCACACTCACCTTACCCACTCCCGAACCCTAAGGTCCCTATCGCACACTCACCTTACCTGCTCTCTAACCCTAAGGTCCCTCTCACACACTCACCTTACCCGCTCCTTAACCCTAAAGTCCCTATCGCACACTCACCTTACCCACTCCCGAACCCTAAGGTCCCTATCGCACACTCACCTTACCTGCTCTCTAACCCTAAGGTCCCTCTCACACACTCACCTTACCCACTCCCTAACCCTAAGGTCCTTAACTATCACTCACTCACCTTAACCCGATCTGTTCACACACTTACCTTAACCCAGTCTGTAACCTTCGCTCCACATTCGAGGAAATAGCGAAGCTGCAGAAATGGCCCACCAAATACTTTCCCTATGAAAGTATTCGATATTCTGCAGCTTCACTATTTTCAGCATTCGGTGCATAGGGTTCGATATTATAACATTCGAAGTTTTAAGACTTCGATGTTATAATATAGACTCGGTAGGATGCTGCTCAGTGCTAGGCTCATTCCTGCCTGTGACACATATTCTGTCATGGTCTCTCTTCGTATAGTCCAAGGAGGTATGTCGCAGGTCTTTCATGCCCACATGGACTATGACTGAGTCATAATGACACTTAGAGGTAAGTGACCTGAGTGCTTGCATCACTCACGCCCACATGGACTACAACTGAGTGATACTGGTACTTAGTGGTAAGTGACCTGAGTGCCTGCATGATCTGGTGAATCCTGGTCCCTGGCAGACAACTCACTGTAACTGTCCCCTTCTCCAGCCTGGTAAAAAGGACATCAGTGTGTCTCACAATGGAATCTTCTATGACCAGAATATTGGGTTGTGGAGTGTTTTCCCTTATGGACTTGATAGTTGAGATACAATGAGATGTGGCTTTATGTGTTGTGATGGGAATTGTGTCATTTGTGTGCATCCAGAGTTTCTGAGGACTGCACCTGTGAGGCCTTTGAGGTTTGGATAAGTTACATGTGAGCACCTCCACATATGTGGGTCTATGTTTGTGGTCCTTTGTGGATGCAGTGAGTGATGTGTGATTTGCTGACAGCCTGTTTGTTGTTTTTTATGTCTATATGTGAGAGTCTAGCCTCCAGTGTACATGAAGCAATTGTTACATTGCCTCAGGATTCCCGTGTCCACCACTGGCTGGATGCAGAGAATGCAGGAAAGTGCCCCTCTATGATTGCAGGTCCTAATGTGAGCTTGAAATAATAGAAGTGGAGGGTGTTTGTAACTGGATGAGGAAAGGGTGCTTACGTGGTGTAATCTGCAGCTAACCTAATCAGTGATGATGCCCAGCACCAAACCAGATACTGTCTGTGCAGCAATAGTCCTGGGTGCTATAATAAGTTAAGGTACCTCAGCAGCCCTAACCAAATGAGTAAAATGCTACTCACCATGCAAAGTAGTTGCTCTGTGAGTAACACAGGACTGAGGTAAGGTTCCAAGTTGGTTTTCATAGGGAAATTTCCTCTTCTGGTGATTGCATGTATACAACGGACCAGTAATTGCCACTGCTCAAAGAGCAGCTTCTCGCAAATGCAAGGCTTATATACGATCAGAAAAAAGTAAGTTTTACACTTACTATGCCTTAAGGCCTATCAGGTAAGCACAACATGAACTTTCAGCTAGCAGTTTCCAGCTCAGATAGGTCAAATCAGCTCTCTCCTTCCACAAGAGTGCAGATGTTGACCCTCTTAATGTAAAATGACTGGTTTGAATTCCAAATGTTAAGGAACCACAAACAGATGCCTAATACTAACTAAGAAAACTAGATACAATGTATTTCAGTGTAGAAAAACAGCCCTTACAGCAGTCTGAAAATGAAACGTTAAAGTTTAAAGAAGTGCAAAAAAACAATAAATGGCACAGTAAACTTTCACAGTGTAATTAAAATAAACAATGTTTCCAGATGTTTGCATCTGTATTGGGCACTGGCACAGCTAGCAGCTCCATGCAAATGGGCTGGGTTTATACCAGCACTGGAAATACAGACAACGGACTACTGAGCCCTCTGGCCAATAAAACAATTACACTTAGAGCCCTTCTGTGTGCTTCCTAACTCAGATGACCAAGTAAAAATCTACTGCCACTAGCTGAATAATCCCAGTCCTCCTAATATAAAAGCAAAATAAGAGTGTCCAGAGTGAAATGCTACCACAAACAAGCTTAAACTTAAGGAAAGACAATAAGTCATCCAAGACAACAGCAGTGTACTTTAAACAACTTATAAAAGTGTGATTATTCAATAAAAGTGTTTTGCTTTGTAGAAATAAGCCAAAATCCACTCAATTGTGCAGAATTTATAAAGGCACTAAAACAAGGCAAACTGATTAATAAGCCCTCCAGACAATAAAACAACTGTATGCAGATATCTCTAATGTGTTTCCCTGATCTATACAGACTAGGCTACCACCCACTGCCATTAGGTGGAAAACTTTGCTGTCGTCCTGATGTAAAAACACAGAAAAGAGCTTGCTATAGTGTAAAAATATACTGCTTTATCCAAAAGCTAGCTAGATCATCAATTCAGAGCAAGTAACTCATTAGAACAGACAATGAGAGGCAACATTTTTAACTGTTGATCCTTCCCTCTTTTATCTTCCTCGTATACTTTACCAAGTTGTTTATGTACCTATGTACCTGCTTTATCTACTTATGTATCTACTTTATGTAGACTTGCAAGGCTGCATGCACATATTGTATAATCTCAAATCATCCTCAATATGTAATTGATTGCATACCAGTAGGTAGTTTATCCATTCTGTGTTTACTATGTATTTTTGGAACTTCCACTACTATTCTTTGTAAATAATGCATAACTGTACACTCCTTGTAAATAATATATAGCTGTTTTTACTTGTTCAGCTGGAGCTTTTCTCCCCAGGCTTCCGCTGAAAAAGGGCTTCCTGTCCAGTCAGACCTTCCCAGTAAACAAATGTCAAATAAATAAATATATAAATCAATAATAAAATGCGCTTTTTTGTTTTCAAAATAAGCAAAAGGCAAATGAATAATTCAAGATACAAACAGCAGTGTAGAAAGGGAGGAGCTTATAAAGCTCAGGGTGGGCAGCTTAAAACCACCAAATTCAAAAAGCAGATTAAGGAACAGGAGTGTCAGTGGGAAAACTAACCAATAGGGAGTCAGCAACAGTGCTTGTAGTTTTACTAAGCTTTGAAACTAACCAATAGGGAGTCAGCAACAGTGCTTGTAGTTTTACCAGGCTTTGAAACTAACCAATAGGGAGTCAGCAACAGTGCTTGTAGTTTTACCAGGCTTTGAAACTAACCAATAGGGAGTCAGCAACAGTGCTTGTAGTTTTACCAGGCTTTGAAACTAACCAATAGGGAGTCAGCAACAGTGCTTGTAGTTTTACCAGGCTTTGAAACTAACCAATAGGGAGTCAGCAACAGTGCTTGTAGTTTTACCAGGCTTTGAGTCTTGCCAGAAAAGATAAGGAAAAAGACACAGACATTTTCTGTGTATTTTAATATCACTCAATAAACAAATTCACCAATGGGAAAAAAACACTGGAAATGTGCAGCCTATGTAATTTAGGTGTCTATCTGCACATAGAACAAAAACACCAGGCCAAGTAAATTTCTTAAAACTGAAAACAAACTAGAACATGTAAAACAGAAAGCAGTTCCATTAGTTTAAGCAACTCACAGAAAAAAAATATAGATTTACTTTCCTCACCCAGCAGGGAGTCATTAACAGTGTTTGTAGTTTTTGCAGGCCTTGGGTCCTATTCTAAAAGACAAAGGTACACAAATTCTGTGTGTATTTATTATTAACACTTAAAGTCTTCAGTTTAATAATCAAGATTTTATGAGTCACTCTGTTAAAATTCTGAGATATGCCAGCAAATAAAACAGTGTGCCACGGGCATCAAGCTACCATTCATAATCAAGGACACTTTGTCCCAGAAGATGGTTAAGTTAATCATTGCAGGTAAAGGCATGCTGGTGAAAATTATTAAGATAAAATTCCTGTAGACTTGATTTTACATGAAATACTATTATGTTTTACATTTATTTGCCATGAATATGTTTGAAATTATGTTTGGCTCTGGATTTTACAGCAGCTGGTATTATGTTTTCCATTAACTTACCGGTAATGTTCATAAGTTCATAGGTAGGTACTAGGCTATCTGCCCAAGGGCATTTTTAAACCTAGCCAGAGTGTATCGGCTTTCACCGCCCCATTGATTAATTAACTGAGCCTCTGTCAAGCAGAGCCAATGACGTGATCCCAGGGGTGTATTTTCTGTTACCCATCCACTCGTCAAGGCTTCTCTTGAAGAGTGTTAGTGAGGGGTTCTGCCTAATGTAGTTAGGAATTTTGTTCCAAAGCATGGGGAGTCTCTGTGATAGGAATTTATCCCTCCAGCATGTTCTATTTATTGTTGTGGTGAGGTTTAGCTCACTAGAGCACGTGGCTCGCAGTGACTTGGATTTCTTTAGGTGGAGCATGTCCATCAATTCTGAGTTGGACATGGCTTTGTAAATCAGGCAGAGATTACTTCTGAGTAAGCGATATGCCACTGAGTACAGCCGGAGTTTTTTCAGTCGGGCTGCATAGGGCATATGTTTGAGGCCAGTAATCCTCTTGGTGAGGTGCTTTTGTGGTCTTTCCAGCTGTTGGAAGTGTCTTGTGAGGTACATCCCAAATGGGGCATTGTACTCTATGATGGGTCTGATGAGTGACAAGTAGAGGGGCACTATAACCTCTTTATTTCTAGATGTGAACCCCTTAGTAATTAGATGGGCCACATAGAAGGATTTCCTAACTAGTTTGGCAATATGATTGTCAAAGGAGAGATTACTATCTACCTGGGTCCCCAGATTTCTTATTACCTCTTCTGTATTAAGGGGGATGCCGCCTATGTGGTAATTCGTGGGTGTTTTGTTTTTCCCCAAACGGGATGACTATGCATTTTTTGGCATTTAGGTTGAGGCCATGACTTTGACACCAGGTGTCTGTCTCAGTAAGGCCTGTTTGAAGGATGTCCGTGTCAGCCGGAGAGTCAATTATGGGTCCCAGTTTGCAGTCATCGGTGAACTTGATTAGCCATAGTCCTCCTGTGTTTGCCTGTTCTTCTGAGAAATATATGCCGAACAGTAGGGGTCCCAGAACCGAGCCTTGCGGGACACCACTTGTGACTGGTTTAGAATCGGACCTGGAGCCCGCTATTCTTACAGTGCAAGTTCTGTCTGTAAGCCAGTTGGCAACCCATCTTGTGATGTAGGGTTTTATGTTCAGGCTGGTGAGCTTTTCTATAATACCCAAGTGAGGAATGGTGTCGAACGCCTTGGTGAGATCAAGGTAGGCTGTGTGAACCACCTTTCCCTCATCTATGGTCTTGGTGACTGTCTCGAAGAAGTCAACCAAGTTTAGTAGGCATGATCTGCCCTTAACAAAGCCGAACTGGGTCGGGTCAAGTGTTTGGAGGTTCCCAATGTCTTTGTTAATGAGTTCCATGATGATGTACTCCATAGCCTTGCAGACCAGTGTTTGAAATTATATTTGGATCTGGATATAATTTTATTACAAGCCATATTAGTAATACTCTATTGTTATTACTTTTTCTCACAGATTTGACTTTACCTGTATATTTTCTTGTGTATTATTACATTTTTCCTCTGTTTAAATGCTTGTGGATTTAACAAATGTTGCTGAAGAAAAGGGTCCTCAGTCTAACCAAATAAATAAAATCTGTAGCAGACTAGTAGGTCTATAACTGCAAAGGGGCATCTGATTCCTTCAACCTTTATAAATCAAGACATGCAAAGGAATTTTCCAGTCCTCAGGATTCACAGTTTTATCAACAGAATCAGATAAAACACATCACTTTATCCCACCTAAATGTACTTCTAGTTTCATCTCTCTCACTTGCGTTATCCAGTTTCAGCTTAAATATGCTTTTTAAATAACACTCATGTCACTGGAGAAAACTACTGAAATTCTGGTCAATGTTGTCTCTTTTCCAGGCTCCATGCAGGGTGCATAAATGCCTTATTTCATTTCGGAATGATGTGCGGACATTTGTGTGATTTTCTTGTACCACAATCCATTAAATCATTTCTTTTCAAATTGTTTTTAGTGCATCCATTTGACTGACTCAACAAAGTGAAAAACAAAGTGTCTGACTCATCATTTTCCTGAACAACCTTATCTTATCTGCCTTAATTTACTTTTATTTCCTTTGTAATCTGCCTACATAGTAAATTATACAAGGTAGTGTAATTTCAACAAAAATATGTTCACTTTCTTACATAGTTTTTATTTATCACTGATTTTAGAGTTCTTGGGATGCAGTGACACTTGTTCCCCTTCTTAGGTACCAGATTTATTTATTTTATTTGATATTTGTTTTACTATGTTTGTTTCTCAGGGTAGAACACTGATTAAGCATGGCCAGCTGTAGGTTCAGTCCAGGCTGCATAACACAGTAAGGTTTCAAAATAAGCAGTAAATGTACAATGTTATAAAAGACTGCAATACAGTACATATGATTAGGGTTGCCACCTTTTGTTGGAACAAGACCACATCCCTCGCAACTCACATAACCTCATCAATCTCCTCCCCTCTCCCCACCCACCCTCTCACCATTTTGTGACATCATCATTACATCAGGTGAGTGGGAATGCTCTCTTTTCTCACTTGCAGTGCTTCCTTTGTTTTTTGCTTCTTTTTTTGGGTGATTTACTGTTTTTCTGCATAGTAAATCCAATGGTTTAACAAACTCAAACAGTCTGTTTCTTTTTTTGAAACATAATACCAGAGTTTGTACAGTGTTTTCAGGATTACCGGACAATCACTTTGATTTCTGGATAGTCTGGAAAAAAACGGATTGGTGGAAACGCTACGTATGATACATGTTGAAAAGAATTAAGAGACAATAATCTGTGAACAGTTACAGAAAATAAAAAGAAACAATGAGCATGCTACCTATAAAACAATTATTTACATACACATACAACTGTGCATTTGGCCAGATAGAGAGGGATTCATGTCGGGTAATCAAACATAATTTCAGCGAAAGAAAAAAAATCATTCACCAAAACCACCTTTGACGAACAACTTCACAATTTTGTTTTTGTTGCAACTACACTTTCTCCGGTCACCACTTTACAGTCTGCAATCTCCTTCAGACTGGCCCTCCTACATAAGATATAATCCACCTGTGTGCATCTTCCTCCACTCTTGTACGTCACCCTATGCTCCTCCCTCTTGTTAAAATACATATTCACCACAGCCATGTCCATCCTTTTTGCAAAATCCACTACCATCTGACCTTCTGCATTCATTTGTTTAACACCATACCTACCCATCACTTCCTCATTCCCATAAATATAATATTAAAATCACACTTCATAATGTTTGACTTTTAAAATTGAATTAATGGAACACATTTCACTTAATCCTGTATAACTTGTAGCATCCAATGACAACTGCCATTTTATTTCGCACGCTTCCAAAATCTCATCACCTCCCCAATGTGGATCATGTTTAATTTATTCCAGTATATGCCCCCATTATTCTCAATGTGTTTTGCCAATGCATTAGTGTTCTTTTTCCTTCAGATGTCATAACAGTGTTCATATATGTGCTCCTTCGACTTTCTACTAGTTTTTCCTATATAGAAAGCTAGACATAAATTACATAAAGCTAAATAAATGACATCTTTAGAGCCACAAGAAAAATGACTTTCAGAATACACAGTTTTCCCTTTTAGACAAATATCATCTGTAACTAAAATATAGGGGCATTGATGACAATGGCCACATTTAAACATTTAAACATACCATTTTTTGTTGTTGTGATTGCTGTTGCTGAGCCCCTACTTTTTTAGATATTAATGAGCATCCATTTTCTGAATCACTTTTAAATGATTGATCTTTTCTAGATATAAACATTGGGTCTTCTCCTAATTTATTATTAATTAATTTTGTCATTGAGCAAACCCCAGTTCTTGTGTAAAATATTCTTTAATGGTCTTTAATGCTAGTGGCACTATTTTAAGATGGTCCCAACACTGTGATGCAATGTAGTTGTTTATTCTGATCTACAGTCTCAGCTTTTATTTCTAAAATTAACTACGGAGTTTATTTTGAGATCAGCCACCATACATGCAAAGAATAAGGGCAAAAACTAGCTTTACTTATATTCAGCATGTCTGGCACTCGGCTGTCTTTAAAAGTAGCAAATTACTTCATAAACATTCCTATCAGCAGAGCAGGGTCATGATCAAACAGAGCCCTAGGCAGGGTAATGGACCAGCCCAGCCCCCACTCACATCCACTGCAGTGTCCCATTACTGGTCAGTCTTGCCCAATTACAATAAACACTGGTCAGACCTGTGTGCATACTACATACTGTTTTCTTCCTTACTTTTACAGTTTGGATCTAATTAAAAACTTTTATTTCAAAGTTTACGACTCAAACACTGATGGCCATTTGCTAAACAAAACAAAATAGTCTTATGTTGAAAACAGACTAAGCATAAGCAAAGTAAATTATCTTCCCTTGAAACTCACAATAATTGAAAATGTTTCTGGCCAGTGGCGTATTAAGTCTATCTTTGGCCTTGGGTGTTTTCAAACCATTTGTATGACCATGCATAAAGGCATGTGTTATGTGATTCACCTTCTTGATTGTTTTAAATTGTATTTCTTGTTTAATACAACAACATTTGTTAGAATGTGTTTTAAATTTACAGTTTTGAACATTTTCCTCCCATCAGATGTGAAACAAAATGTATGAATCAATAATAGTACCCATTTTCAACCATAGAAGGCCACTCAAACTGCTGTTATCGTAATCCACCAATATCTGTACTCAGCAATTATGGCCACTTTATCAATTGTGTATGCATCACATGTATGAGTGTTGGAAAAATGGCCCCAGCAAAGTATTCCAGTTTGTTTACACAAATGCATACTTGTCCTGCAAAGACAGGTCAATGACTTTTTAATTTTATCAGCTCAGCAGGGTCAGCAGTTGTTATCCACAGACATTACCCAAAACCAGGAATTATAGCTACATCATTGACTGTATCCTTCTCAGATGTCGTTATCAAAAAAAATCAATGAGTAATGACCAAAGTCATATATTTCAATTATTTTCACACAAACACAAAGTAGCTAAAATATTGCAACTTAATCAACACACATTCACAATAGTTCTGCAAAGCCAGATTAAAGAATATTTAAAAATGACCTGATAAACACATATGGTACTTTTATCCACAGACAACCTCCCATCCCCACTAGCAGTTAAAGCCACCTTCCTGACTGTACACCCCTTTATTGGTATGAATGCATGAAATTGCTTTATTGGTAGCTTTGGGTGAGCAACACATAACGGTATAAGGATCACTAGGATCATAGCATCAGACCATAAGTCCCAGCCATGTGACTAGCATCAGGCCATAAGTCCCAGCCATGTGACTAGCATCAGACCATAAGATCTAGCCATGTGACTAGCATCAGGCCATAAGTCCCAGCCATGTGACTAGCATCATACCATAAGATCCAGCCATGTGACTAGCATCATACCATAAGGTCCAGCCATGTGACCAGCATTAGACCATAAGATCCAGCCATGTGTAGCACAGTTTAAATAGAAGAGTACTTATGGGAGCATAAGAAATATTAACCACCTGATAGCATATGCTAAGTCAATATGCATAATTTCTGCAGCAGTAAAGTTATCTGAATAATTTCACATTAAAGAGAGCTATTACTAATCTAGAGGTTGCTGCTGGCAAATAACTTTGCATTTCAGTGCTTCATCTACAAATGCACTGCCCTCAAAGAATAAATCACCTGTGTTAGATTCAAAAGTTTGAGTGCTGGTGACATTGCCATAACATTTCCTGAACTAGATCAGCTATGCAATATAGAATGGTTGGCAAACAATGACAACATCTTCATAGTTGCTAAGCATGCCATCCTGGAGATCATTAAGGAGCCTTGCACAGATATCCAATTACTCCAAAGTACCGTCTGGTTCCGTGACTTGCTCAATGTCACACAGTAGGTAAATGAAGGTGGAAAGATTCAGACACTGTACCCTTGATCCAGGAAGGATTTTATTAACAAATTAGAGCTTTAGTCCTCTGCACTAATGTAGAACCACAAAAATTAAGCATTACTAAGGCAACCATAAACAAACAATATGTAACACTAGCAGCCTGAGTATGGATTCTAACGATAAAACTGGTCTACAAAGAGAACCTTTTATAGTTTAATTCCATAAAAAACATTTATTGAGTGCTTTTGTCCTAAGAAAAGCAGGACTTCATCAGAATAGAACAGCAAACCAAACCCACCCTTTTTTATAACAGGAACAGCGTAAAGCTTAATTACAAATCAACCTATTTAAAAGAGAACAAGTTAAATTTAAGGAGACAGCAAAATTAAAAATAAAATTCTTTTACATTCACTAAAAATTCAGTTAAAACATTCCAATCATTACAAACTGTTATATACTAAAAAAACTTTTATTAGTAAATAATAAAATTCTTCTCTAATAAATATAATAAAAGTATATAAATGTAAAATATGTTAAGTTGAATGTCACACATCTGCAGACTTCATATATAACAGAGGTAGTAAGGAAATTTGTTCATTTATCCCAGGTTCGTGCAAAGCATCATATCTAAGTTGCCATTTGACCTGTTTCACCTCAAAGTTAACTTTCGCATCCTCACTCTGGGGTTATACTTCAACTGTTCTAATATACCAAATTAAAATTTTCTATAGTTTGCACATACTTTAGAGTGCTTAAAAAGTGAGTTATTGTTTCTCTTCGCTATTTCATAATTGTGCTCATATATATATATATATATATATATATATATATATATATATATATATATATATGTCTATGGAGTGCCCTCGCCATTTTGCCTACATAAAAAAATGGACAACCTGAGCATTTTGCAAGGTAAACAATCCCTGGGATTCACTAATCGTCCATGCAGGAATAGGTTATTCCTGCATGGAAACGACCATTTAAGGGCAGCACGGCAGCGCGCCATGCATAGTAATGAAGGCATGCTGCCTCTGCTCCTAAATGGACATGGACCATAGATGAGTGCAGGGGGTGTGTCTGAGAGCAGAGCTCTCACAATACACATGCCCCTGCACTCAGGAAGTGCCGTTCAGCAATTACAATGAGTGAGAATGCTCATTGGAGGCTGCATACCTCCCAACTGTACAAATCATCGCAGAATGTCCAGATATGTCACCCATACAGTACCCCATTTGTCCTGGCAAATCACTGCAATGATCTCATGATTGAAGTCAGTAAATAATGGCATACATTTCAGTTTCAGACTTCAAATCTGTCAGAAAATGTATATTAAAACAAACCTGTTACACTAGCAACTTTCCCAAGTTTATAAGAGCAATAATTAAAATATGTCCGTAGTTGGACCTCATGTTGTCAAGCTTTGTCCACATAATTTGCATGAAGAGGTTGAGAGGTATGGGGAATTGCTAGGATGACTGCCAAATGTGCAGATGCACACAGGAATCCACAGCAATAAGTGAAACCTGTCCCTTCCTAGAGAAAATAGCAGTAGAGAATTTTTTTTATCAAACAGATTAAATTTAACCGTAGGTACGTGGGTTTGCCCATTGTGTAGGTACACATACTGTAGCTTAAATGGCACAAGAAGATAAATAGCAAGATACATTCAATTGAAGCAGTACTGCAATAGTGTAGTGGTCAGAGCATTCGCTTTGCGAGCAGTCATGTTCGGTTCAATTCTCACTGTAATAAACTCCATTTTCCATGTGAAATCACTTTATGAACTTTTTTTGCTGTATAACTTACTAAATAACATATATTTGTGAAGTGGAGTACTGCATTAAGTGCAGATGTGAGGTGTTATTGTAATAATTTGGTAAAATCCACAGATAAACACAAGTGCTCCATACAGTAGTACACATTAATCAGGGATACTAAATGAAGGTATAATGTGTAATGAATGATAAATCCATAGAGTGTCCAAATCTACCACTTTTCCCAAGACCCATGTTTCATTTCTTTCAAAATTAGTGCAGGGGTTAGTGGGAGTAAGCACTATTAAGCAGTAGTAAGCGGGTTTAAGCCTGTTTGCATGGGAGTAAGCAATGCACATGCAGGTTAAGCAATTTTGAAGCTAACTCTCTGTAAGCATATTTAACCAGAAGTTAGAATTGCTTACCATCATGCAAACCCATGCAAACCCACATACAACTGCTTAAAAGTGCTTTAACCACTCTGTATCCAACAGCCCCTGTTCTGCCCAGCAACAAAATAAACAGCCCTTGCAGGTCTTGAACCCAGGATCCTGTACACTAGAGTCACAGCAGTTAACCAGTAAGCCATCACAGCTGTACATTAAATGGATGTATATCCAAACAGATCCTCACTATAACAAAATCACAATTTACATGTTTTATGTTGTATAACCTACTACATAACATATATATGTGAACTGGAGTACTGCATTAAGTTCAGATGTGAGGTGTCATTGTAATAAAGTGGTGAAATCCCCCAATAAATACAAGGACCCCATACAGTGTACATACACATGAATCACGGATACTAAACAAATTTATAATATTTATGAATGATAAATCAATGCCAAACAGCAAATAGTGTGTAAAATGAAAAATAAGCAACGCTAAGCATTGAACACCTCTGCTTACTAGGTGTAAGCAATGTGTAGACCCAGCTAAATCATTTTGCCCATTGGTATACCCCTTTAAGCAATGCCAACTTTAGGTAAGCAGGTTTGCCCGTAGCTTAGCATTTTCAAAACCATCCAATCATGGCAAAGTGCAGAAAACTGGCCCTATTTAAACCCCACAGGCTGGAATACATCTCATAACTGGTTGCAGCTTCCTCTTGTAGGCACTATGGCCAGTGTCGGAGAAGGATCGCACTTCGAAGCACAGCTAGTGGGCATCCAGGAGACTAAAGTCATGGCAGGACTTCTTGTAAAAGACCATGACCAGAGACTGCTGCAGAGCCAGTACCAGGGTTCCCAATATAAAGCGGAAGCCTGGGACCGTCTCGCTTGTGACCTCATCAGTGCCACTGGCATCCCTCAAACTGGTGAGCAGGTCAGGCATCACTATCCCAACCTAAAATGGAGGAAGAGGGAGCTCTTGGATCAGTGGATCCAATAAGCTAGGCAGTTGGGTGATGTCCCAGCCATGTGTAAGTACTCATTCTACTAACTGTTTAATAATTGCCTAGCTCATGTATATTATGGATAGGTATGGCTAAATATTCCTCTATGTCTCTGACAGCTGCAGCAGAGTGGGCTGTGAATCAGGAATGCAGGTTAGTAATAATCTTGCATGTACTGTCATAAGAAATCTAAAAGTAGTAGAAAGTAAATTGCCAGTATAAAACCTGCATTGTGTATGGCATGTACTGAATAAACCAGACAATATGGCAGGAAGAGTCTCATATAGGTTGAATGTAAACAAAAGGGTAACAGCCTGGAAATACAGGTCTAACTCCTGGACTGCTTGTGTTTACTCAGGTCTATATTAGAACATCGAAATTTCAAAACTTTGAATGTTCTAATATTGACCCCTATTCAGCGAAAGCTGAAAACATCGAGCATACAGAACAGCAAATTCTTTTCCTAGGGAAAAAAATTTCTGTTCCAAAACACATACACACAACACAAGCACACCAAACAAACAGCAATCTACACACATACACCTAAAATCTTACACCTAACCCTACACTAAACTATACACACACACCACTAACTATCCACTTACCTTAACCCAAACCCTAACCCTAAAGTCCGTCACTATCACACACTCACCTCACCTGTGCCCTAACCCTAACTCACCTACCCCACCCTAACCCTCACGTCCACACAATCGCACACTTACCTGACCCGTATCCTAACCCTAACTCACCCAACCCGCCCTAACCCTCACGTCCACACAATCACACACATACCTAACCCACGCCCTAACCCTAACTCACCTACACCGCTCTAACCCTCATGTCCACACAATCGCACACATACCTAACCTGCACCTTAACCCTAACTAACCTAACCCACTGTTGCTTTGATATTTTCAGCTTTCGCCGAATAGGGGTCAATATTAGAACATTCGAAGTTTTGAAACTTTGATGTTCTAATATAGACCCATTTACTCTGGTATCATATGGTAATGTAGTGTTGCATTCTCTTAATAGTACTGTTGTATTAAGCACTGTTACTCAGACTGTGCTACATAAATAAAATGTGTAGGAATGTCTGCATACGACTGTTGTAATCACAAGGTCATATTGTAGAACTGAGAGAGACATAGACAGAAAACAGTGAAAGATAGACAACATAATCCAAATAGCACACTCAACTGAGGCGTGAAGTATTGTATTTTTAGCACACACAGCCATGGTTCAAATCCTGGGAGTGGTAGTAAGCTGTATGCAGAATCATACCCCACAACTGTACAGATATTGGCAGAAAGTCCAGATAATTGGTATAATTCTCCTGCCTGTCCCCCTGGCAAATCAGTGGGATGATCCCAGAAGTTTAGGCAGCAAATAATGACATACAACTGATTGTCAGGCATCATAACTGTCAGAAATATATATATATAGATATATATATATATATATATATATATATATATATATATATATATATATATATATATATATAAGAAAAAAACTGTCACTTTAGCAACTCACCAAAATGTTATGAGAGTAATAAGCAAAGTACGTCCCATCTCCACCCCCATCTTGTGAAGCTATGACCAGAGTGTGTGCAGTAACATAGTGAGACGTATGTGCATAATAATAATGTGGAATCTGGTAATATCTGTGGCAACATTCATGTAGTGTTAACTATTATACCCACACAGGTCTGTCAGATACAAAAACTGTGCCTAGAAATAAAATATTGAAATCCTGGGCTGGTACTGTTTAGTCTGGTATTGCATGGCAGTGTTAGTGTTGCAGTTTCTCTGAATAATAAGATATTCCTCATCACTGTCATCCACACCGTGCTACATAATAAGACTGTTTAGGAATCCCTGTATAAGAGTGTTGTAATTACAAGGTCAGATTGTAAAACCATGGGAGACTTATAGACAGAAATCAGAGAAGAGATACACAGCAATATCTATATAACACACTCAGCTGTGATGTACGCTGTTTTATTTTTAGCAGACACAGCCATGGTTCGAATCCTGGGAGAATCATACCCCTCAACTGTACAGATTTGTCCAGAATGTCCAGATAACTGGCCCATATCCACTGGCTATTACCCTGTCCCCCTGGCATATCAGTGTGATGATCTCTGACATTTGGGAAGCATTTAATGACATATAACTGACTGTCAGACCTGAAAATATTCAGAAAATGTATATGAAAACAAACCTGTCATTGTAGCAATTCACCGAAGGCTTATGAGGGCAATGGTCAAAATATGTCCTAGTTTCACCTGCATGTTGTCAAGACTTTCCCAGAGTGTGTGCAATAAGATATGGAGAGGCATGTGCATAACATCAACCAGGAATCCAGGAATATGAGTAGAAACAGTCAGGTAGTTTTAAGAAACAATACCTCCACACGTATATCACTTAAGAGGTGTATACTGCAGGTAAAACACAGTTCATGTTTATAGTTGCCTACATCCATACCACTGTCCAAACTAAGGCCATAGGGTAGTCTAATAATACCTGTAAGGTACAGATCACAGCACTGACTAGGAAAGTAATGAGAACTATCAGGATATACAAGTTGTTAATTGACATCTTTCTCTCCCCTCCACCATATCTGCAACAATAATCTAAATACACAACTCAGTGGGTATGTGTACAATTAAATCTACTGTTGGGACATATGTCCTATTATTTGATAAATATTGAAATTTGTTTCCATGCATGTGCCATGTTGAAATACTCCCACATTGGTGGCATGCTGCCATCAATGTATCTGCATGCTGTTGTAATGGCTACTGTGGTTCCATATATGCATGTGTTCTGTTTGCTATGCAACTGTTCCAAATCTGGTGTTTTGGGTTAATGGGAATACCTATGCATGCTGTTACACCTAATCCTGGAATGTGTTAACTATTACTAACCCACATGTTTTAAAATTGAAACACCATAGCACGTTTGGGAAAGCTGGTCCCAGCAGACCCACCACTCCCATCTTATCTGGCCATGGCATGGGCACCAGCACATCTGGGCCCCACCACGGGAACTCCTCGTCCGCTGGTCCTGCACCACCTTCAGGTGGAACTGCCTCAGGGGATGGGCTTGCCACCTCTGGGAGTGGCCGCGGAAACGATACTGCCACCCATCCACAGGTCCAGGGGCTGGTGCGTAACGAGCTCCACAGGGAGTTCAGAGATCTGCTACACCAGCTTGAGGGCTGCGTGGCACATCTAGAGGGTCGACTTGCCCCTCCTACACAGCCCCCAGCACAGCCACCTTTGGGGCCATGAAGGTGAAGTGGGGATTGCCCATGGGTGGGGACCTCAGTCTCACTGTTTCCATTTGGGGGCTCATGGGCTTCTGATTTCCAAACACCCCTCCCCATCCAAGGTGTTTACCCTCCACATGTGTCATATACTGCCCCTGTATGCTGTCTTGTCTGTCTTGTCTGTCCTCCTACCCAACCTACCTCCCTAAATATACCTACTATCCGTCCCAAGCATCCCACTCTCACCTTAAAAAAAGGGCAATCTGTTTCCCCCCAAAAAATCTCATCCCAACATAGCTGTCCATTTTGCACGTGTGTCCACTGGACACATGTAATCTGGTCTAATTGGGTTCACAACATATTATTGTTGTCCTCACCCCTCTCTCAGGGGTATGAGTGTCCAAATCTACCTCCAAATCAGTGTATATGCACAACTGTTGTTGT
>NC_056750.1:77192639-77284133 GCF_019279795.1 Protopterus annectens
AGTCTCAAGCAGATCATTTTATACAGTAATCCGAAAGCATAACATATGCTGCTGTCCAGGCCAAGGTTTTCAAGTAGTATAACAGTAAAGAAAGACTGAGCCAGAGGATAACAATCAATCAACAGTAAGTATCGCAGATGTAGTTCAGCAGCCTCCAATTACACTCTCTACTCAACCCCTAGGGGGAAAAGAATTAAGCTGTCACAATGAAGATGTATCTGTTACATAACAATGCTTAACATAAAACATCACTATCACACTGACAAACAGAACAGTCTGTATGACAGCAAGCACTAGGTCACCAATGTTCCCAAGGTGAAATGTATGAAAATGTACAGCCATATAACTTAAGGTGTCTTACTACTGATATCCCTCACATGTAACAGCCTAGGTTATATATGGTGCATACCCTTCCCCCATAGACTGACTTACAGGGGCGTATAACAGTGTTAAATGCACTGATGTCTGGACTGCACAAGGGCACACACGTTTTGTCCAGCTGTAGCCCACATATATATGGAGCCTACCCCACAATATGTGTGGGGACCACAATATCACTGGAATGATGGCAGGAATGGCCACATGACATAATCACAGGCCACTACGTAACAACCTCTTACTGCATATCATATGGACAAAGCCTGGTATCTAGGTGGAGGACAGAGGCTGGAACACAGGGCCATATTTGCAATATTGTTGTTATACACTGAGAAAGTTGCTGGTGTTACAGGATTGTTTGCAACATACCCTTAGTCAGGAATATGAAGTCAGAGACACAAATGGATGTAGCAATGTACTGATAGCACTCAACACACACACTGCGCCAGAGATATATCTGACACAAGACCTATGTGGTGACAGACAAAACATAACAGGCACACCTCTGGCCATCATGTGGATAGGCCCACAGTTGAGAGCTATGCAGACAGACTGCATTCCATGCTAAACTAGTATGTACACACAAACCCTGTAACACTAGTGGTATACAATGCATATAACAACACTACTCACACTGTCTGTAGATCTGGAACCTTACACAAATATGTAGCTGGCCTGTGCCTGCAAGTCATCTTGTAAGAGGTATTGCTACCTGCTGTCTGTATCACTGCTGGCCACACACAGGAAGGATGTCCTCCATACAAGAAAGGTAAAGGGACCACACCTGCATGATTTAGAAATTTATAGTAGTGGGTTGCCAAGACACTGATTGGTGCAGAGGCCATCACCTGATCATGTGCATCACCTACAAAATCCATGCTGCAATCTATTCAAAGCAGCTCAATCCATTTAATGGAGAGAAACAGAGATAGAAAGAGAGAGAGAGAGAGAAAAAACAAACAAACAAACAAGCAAGCAAACAAACAAACACACATCCATTCATCCACACAGCAAACTGTATCCAGAAGGGATGGCATTCCCACAACATGTATGTGAAGCATATATGCATGTAATTGAATGTAGTACTTGGTCCATAATAATGGGATAAATGATGTGGAATGATTTATATGTGCCATAGCGTGTTGTTGTTGTAATGATGTCCAGCTGAACAACTGCTATGGACAATAGTGTCTGTCCCTGTGGGCAGTGGGCCATACCTGTCAACTGTGCAGATCAGCACTGAGTGACAAGATGTAAGCCATCATAGTGTGTGTTGTGTACTGCAAGACATGTATATTAGTGTAACCAATAGCTGGTGGTGGAAGTAATGCTGTTATGATGGACACATGAGTTTCAGAGCCCACTACTTGCAGGACAGTCATGTTAACATGTAATGTAGCATGCACAAATGCCATAGGTGTGTAACAGGATTACCTGCAATCTGTCCCTATATAAACCCCCCCTAATGTTAGGCTGTGTCCACATGTAGCACCTGTCTGTGTTGTAGCAAGGCAGAACAGTGCAGCTTTGCAGGAAGGAGAGTTAGAGAGTATGCATCTGATGTCTGAATTCACCATATATATCTATATCTATATATATATATATATATATATATATATATATATATATATCTATATATATCTATATATATATATATATGTGTGTGTGTGTGTGTGTGTGTGTGTGTGTATGTATATATATATATATATATATATATATATATATATATATATATATATATATATATACACATGTATATCTACAGATATACAGACACCTATATGTATATATATATATATATATATATATATATATATATGTGTGTGTGTGTGTGTGTGTGTGTGTCATAATATATATCTACACACACACACACACACACACACACACACACACACACACACACACACACACACACATATATATATATATATATATCACATCATCACGGACATGGGAGCACAATGTTCAACACCAGAAGTATACCCCCTCACTGGAGATCAAACTAATCTTGCTCTGGCTGGAGGTCCCCCTCCCACCCCCAGAAAAAATAAAGAAAAAGAAAAAACTCGAAAGCCACTTCACACACTTAAAGACTAGTGTGGTGTCTCTTTAAGCCCCCGAGCTCGGGGAAACAGTACAGTACCCTGAATTGATTACAAATGCCTTGCCTTCTACCAGCACCTGCAGCACTGCATGGAAGGCAATCCCAAGCAAAAAGAAGACTCTTTGTACCAAGGGCAAAGCCCAGTCTGGTGGACCCCAGCCATAAACAAATCCAACAACAAAAAGGAGGAACAAGATAGAGCAAAGAGCTTAATCCTAAAAAGTAGGACACTCTGATCACTAAAAAAAAAAACTAAGAGCTCTCATAAAATCATCCAAAGCAAATTTTTGAGAGAAAATCAAAAGGAAAAGACAAAGGAGGAATCATTCTTTAGCTTTGTTAGCTAAGAAACCTGGGCAAAACGCCAGAGTTCAAAAGGATGTATGTCAAATGATGTGAAGATTGATACATTCCACACTGATGCCAGTCTACTGACAGGTTCAGTGCAAACAAACTCCTCCCCCAAAAGCAGATCATAGATATCTATAACAAATGGTTGCCCCAAAAAAATCAAAAAAACTTCTAGTTTCTCCAAAAAAAAAAGCAAAAAAAACAGCAGATGGTGTCCCAGGTGTGTGTCCATGAACTCAACGAGAATTAAACCCACAGCTAGGACAGCTGTTTAATCATGTCTCTCTCACCTGATAGGGGGCCCAGGCACTGGACTGCTTTATGTAGTCCCACTTCACAAAGGCGGTGCCTCCACAGACCCTGAGCCCACCGCCCATTAGCAAGCCTTTTCCTATCTGCAAAGGAGGATGGATTGGATAATGGACCCAGACAATAAAGACATAGGAATTTTGGATCTTTGGATCCAACCCAGTTTGGCTTTTGATGAGGCAGATCATGCCTTTTTAAACTTGGTTGGACTTTTTTCAAACAGTCACCAAAAGGTGATGATGGAAATCAGGTCCTCACAGCCACACTCAATCTGGCGCCAACTTCTTCAATACACTACCCCACTGGAGTTGTCCAAATCATACATACTTAAATCAGCTCCCATACATCACAATGCATAGAACGTACAGGGTTTGGAGTGCGCTGGAGTGGACAGAACCCACAGGGCTCAGACATGTCAGAATCACAGCCTCCAAAGTCACTCACACCCAGGGCTCAGTCCTTGGCTCTCCTCTTGTCCACTCTTGTTTGGCATCTACTTTTCCAAGCACAAGCAAACACAGGAGCGGCAAAGTTGAAAACTGCACTCAGGGACTATCCTCAGAGGTCGTCTCACACAACATGACTGGTGCCAGATCATAAGGAAGTCACAGAAACCTGCCAGACTGTGCTCCTTGCAGCTGCCCAAAAAAAAAATGCCAAAAAATGCATAGTAACCCCCTTCGAATGAGCTGTCAAGGTTACTAGCAGCCTGGGGGACCCAGGTTGACAGCCAGCAAAGAAGTTACCCATGACCTGGGTAGCCAGGAGGTTGACAGCCTGTCATTCATTCAAATCTGGTGACCTAACAGTAGTTAGAAGACCTCTACACATTCCACTCTCATATCATGGGAACATTCACTTCTATCAAGGCCCCTCATGAATCTCCCTATACTTCATCTAGCAGCTATCATACAAATGTAATGCCCCAATGCTTGCATTCGGATAAAATCTCAATCCGACACTGCAGGGAGCTGAGGAAGCAACTCAAAAAGGGCAAAAGGTCTGCCCGGGTCTCAAAATTGTGTCATGCTGCCCTAACGGAACAAACCATCATTCACCAGAGTCGACATCATTGCTCAGAGGCCCGACATACAAGGCCACAAGGCCATGTCAGTTTCACAACAAAAAATCTAGATCCAAAGATGGGATCCTAGCAGTATATATATATATATATATATATATATATATATATATATATATATATATATATATATATATATGTGTGTGTGTGTGTGTGCGTGTGTGTGTGTGTGGTGTGTATGTGTGTGTATGTCTACATATATACAAACACACACACACACACACACACACACACACACACACACACACACACACACACACACACACACACACACACACACATTTATATAAATACATGTCCCCTACTGTTGAATGACAGTGCTGCATGATATGTGTGAGGGAACATCACACATATCAGTACACACATATATATACAGCAATAAGTGGGTACTAAATGGACAGTTATTTCAGGAGTGAACCCCATGTTGGGAACACATTGCCCTTGTTTGTGAAGGTGGGATTGGTAATTTGGGGACGGATAGTAGGTAGAGTTGGGGAGGTAGGTTGGGTTGGAAGACAGACAAGACAGCATACAGGGGCAGTATATGATACATGTGGTGGGTAGACACCCTGGATGGGGAGCATTGTCTGGAATGTAGAAGCCCATGAGCCCACATATGGAAATAATGGGACCAAAGTCCCCACCCATGGGCAGTCACAACATCATCTTCATGGCCCTGAAGGTGTCTGGGCTGGGAGCTGAGCAGGAGGAGCATGCGGACCTTGTGAGTGTGTATTGAGGGCCTCAAGGTGCTGTAACACATCCACCAAGTCTATGTGGAGCTCCCTATGCACCAGACCCTGGACCTGACTTTGGGTGTGGTTCCACCTGAAGGTAGTGCAGGACCAGTAGATGAGGAGGTCCCAGGGTAGGTCCCAGATGTGATGTGGTCTAGTAAGATGGCCAGATGAGGTGGGAGAAGTGGTTCTGCTGGCAACTGTTTCCCAAACATGCTGTTGTGTTATAGAACATATGTGGGTAGCAATAGTCCACACATTCCCGGATTATGTCTAACAGCATGCATAGATATCCCCATTAACACAAAACAACAGATGTGCAGCAGTCACATAGCAAACAGAACACATGCATATATTGAATTATAGTGGCCCTTACAATGCCATGCAGTGACATGGTCCGTAACAGGCCATCAATGATAGTGTTTCAACATGGAACATGACCACAAACACATAGCACAAATTGTTGTACAATACGATATATGTCCCAATGGTAGGTCTTCTGTAGACATACTCGTTGTGTTGTGTGATCAGATTTTTGCTGCAGACATGCTGGGGGGGAGACAGAGATGTGTATTAACAACTATGATAACCTTGCAGTATGAGGTTCTCAGACCTGTTTCCATTTTTATGTCTTTCATGCAATATGTCCAGGGAACACCTGCCTATGTACACAGCGGAGGAGAATGATGTCATCATCACATACCTGGCGCAGCACTACAACAACCTTGTTTGGGTGTACAGCCCATGATCTGCAGTAGAGGACTGCCCTGTGGTATGATCTTGTCCACAGGGTAAACGATGTTGGCCTGCATAACTGCAGTTATGAGCAGGTCCGACATCGATGCACTGATCTACTCCGCCATGCCCGTCGGTGTGCTGCTGCTGTTAGGGGGAACCAGCTTGCAATGGGGGGGGTCATGCCATTTAGGTCCCCCTGGCACATGTTGAGGAGCTCCTTGCCACCCTCGGGGCACCTGCCCACCCACAAACGCAACACCTGGCAGAGAACCTAGTGGAGGTGGGTGCTACCCACACAGTGGCAGAGGGGTGTGCAGGTAAGGCCACAGGGCATATCAGTAGACCACTGTTGCCTATCATTCCACATCTGTAGAGTTAGATCATGCATATGTGAGGTGAAATATATATAGTCTGTTGCTGCAGTGTAGTAATAAACAGATGGGCATAATTTGTAGTATTGTGGGTTTGTACTGTTGATGTGCTGTAATGCTGCACCCACCCTGTACCAATGCCACATCTCGCACACAATTATGTATGTCCCTGTAGTATACCTCCAGGGCAGCAGCCTGTAGCTGGTGAGTATGGTGTTTGTTCAAGTTTGCCAATACACTGGTCATGTTATGGCCATGGTATATTTCATGCACACATTTAACACACCTACCCATAATGCATGCTGTACATGTCCATGTATTGTTGCTGTTAACTGCACTGCATCACAGTGGTCACCATGATGGTGTATCTGAAGGGTATATAAGACTCCTGCAATATAACTAACATCCTGTCATTGCAAGATGTGTGCACAGAGATGAACATAATGGTGGGACAAATGGCCTACAGTAGGGACATGTCTGAAACATCACCCTTATACAGTGCTACAACAGTGTATATACCACTATTTCAATGGCAACTATTACAGTTCTACACTACCGCATATCACAATACTGCAGTCCACAACCCTTGCAACCTGCAATGTGGTTCTAACATGAGCAATGAATGTGTAATATGGAATCCTATGTTAGGACAGCAAATATGAGGAATACATACCTTCACAAACACTGGAAGCATATGTGTGCATACACTCCAGATAACATATAGTGGAAGCAGCTTTTGAGGTACTGACAGCATGCATTCTTCATAAGTATGGACCTTCCAGCAAGTACAGGTCCCCAATGTCACACCAATAAATGGTCTGCTGTCCAAGATGTTTGACCATCAAATGTGCCCACTTACCTGCAACAGAGGCAGTCATGGCTTGCACACATCTTACATGCCATGGCATGGATCCTATATCCAACAGGTAGCACCCAGGATTTGGACATGTCGCCATACCTCACCATTGCATATACCATGGCAAACAGTGCAGACAGTCATGTAAGTGGCAAGGATGTATGGGACAGGATTAATGTAGAAAATAAACAGAAGGCCATCCAAGACAGATGACGTCACATGTTTCAACTGGTCATGCAAGCTGCCTAGTAACTTGCCACAACACTGAGGGAGTTGCAGGAATGTCTAGCAAGTACTAGCTGTGCAGTACCCGTGTCAGCAATTGCCTGGACTCTGCATAAGTGTGGCCCATGGGTTAGGGTAATCAGAAGGGACAGTTGTACCACAGGAAACATCATCCAGGCCTCTCTGCAGGTAGAGTATGCATAACAGCAAAAGTCATGAAAAGGCATGCATTGCAATGTGTACTGGTGTACCAAGACTACACTGGAAACCTACAGACAGTGTCAATTAAGATACATGTGCTGCACAACCAACACCTCACCCAACCTCAGGCCCACCATCCCCATCTGTGCCTTGCTGGTGCCAGTGTACACCTTTATGTTTGCCATTCCTTATCAGGGACTAGGCTGGTATACATGGTGTTCAGTGTTTGGGACACTGCAAAATGACACACATGTGTAGGCCATATTTGTCAAGCATCTGCAAAAAGGCTGAGGGTGGGAAGGGGGTGTCATCATGACACAACAGTGCACTGAAGCAGAGATCCAAAGGATGCTATGAATGGCTGTATCTGCACACAGTCAAGGTCAGGAACTGTGGCAGACATAACCCTGACTCCACAGCAATAGTGACAGCACTGTGTGACCTCCAAGGGATGTGCACATGAGCTGACCTTGCAATCATACAGAGTTGGGGGACATTTGTAGGGCAGACTGGCCAAATACTGGCAAATGCAGATGGCCCATGCTAGTATACCCCTGCCAGGAATAGTGACTGCTGTAGTACACACAACAGTAGGTGCAACAGACCATCATGATTAGAGCATGAACACATATGCACTCACAAGTTGTATGCATCTCAATCAGCATCTGCATAACTAACACATTTATTTGACACTGCATTCGATTTCAAAGGTCATATCTCACATATCAGGTTCATGTAATGTTAACATATGCAGTAATGTGGTCCCATGGCATATCAAGGAAGAGGGCATCATATCAATTAGGGTGTGTACACTCCCCATAGCCACAGTAAGGTTTGAAGGTTGTCAGTGTAATTGTATTGTATTGGCCATACATGCACCGCTGATGATGAGATCTGTAAATCAGACATCAGGCATTCACAGATGACATCTGTCCACATATCATCCCAGGTATGTGTCGGACAAACACATAGGGGCTGTGAGCAGCAGAGCAAACATAACTGACACAGTAATACACATTCAGCAATGGTGTGTACACCTGTGAGGTATGGTGCACAGTACATGCCAGGGTGCCGAACAGGTGCACAGCAATACTATGTACATGGGTGCAGTGTGTTCCAGGGGAAGGGGCATCACCTATTAACACAACCCGTGCATCACAGAGATGTATAAATTTGCTAGCAGGGATTGACTATAGCTGCACTGCATGCTGTTGAGTCCCATATGTCATGCATATTGACAGATGGGTAATGGGATGTCTGTGTATAATATCTTTGTGCAACCTCACCTTTAAGTGTGTGCATCAGGGGGGGTGGAGGGTTATTTTGTCTGTAAGTGCAATCTGGTGGAGTGGAGGGGTGTTGTATGTAGGGTGTGTGTGTGTGTGTGTGTGTGTGTGTGTGTAAGTGTTTGTGTGTGTGTCCATGTATGCACATGTGTGAGTGTGGGGTTGTTCATACCTCTCAACTTCCCTTTGAAATTGTGCAGTACATGGACATGGACAGACACATGAGACACCGGGAATACTTTTCTGATATGTAATCTCAGGACAGCTGATAGTATAACGTCTATAGCATGAAACATGCATTGGGAGGGAACATCAGGGATACTGTTTTAATTGCAATCAGCAGAAAGGTGAAAAAATATCCATGTATGCAGCACTACAGATGCATTGGGAAATTACTAAACAACACTAGAGAATGTTTCCAAATATTACTGTAGTCAACATAAAAAGTTAATAGAGCAACAGATCTTGCATTTACTGAACAATAGTTACATATGACACTCCAGTGCATGACGTTATTTCATGCCTGTAGTAGCCCATACCATATGGGGGCCATGCTCAAGAGGTCTGGACAAACCCATGGTGAACACTAGATGACATCAGGAAGTCTTTGAAAAAACTACTCCAATCAAGTCAAAGAGGTAATGGAGTAACAAGTCATGTTTTGTGATCACTTTTCTAGGCAATTAGAAGAATGATACATTAATTATTGATATTATTGACTGTAATTATTCAAGACTGATGCAGGATGGGGAACTTAAGAGAATAAACTAGGGACAGTCTGTAAACTCAGGGACAGGTTAGTAGTATGGTGGAATGTCAGGGTGTGTGTGTGTGTGTGTGTGTGTGTGTGTGTGTGTGTGTGTGTGTGTGTGTGTGTGTGTACTGTTAAGCAATGACATACAGGTCTTAAAGTGCATTTCTTGTTTTCCCCTCACAGGTGGCAAGGTGGGTCAGGGTCCTTCCTGCAGGCAGTCTGATGCTGGTGTCCATACAGACACTGAAAATTATGATAGGTGTGTTGAGGCACAGGCGGGGTTGACAGAGGCTGAAGCTGCACAATCATTTGACATCCCGCTGTTATCCACCCCATCCCTGCACACAGTCACAATGCCTATACATACCCCATCACCAGTGGCCATAGCAGAGGGACAGTTGGCAGTTGGTGGCATGGGAGAGGACAGTGTGGTATCTATGGCATGTGTGTCTGGACACAGCAGCCATAGCCAGATGTCCGGCGGGGTACCACATAGGCAGATGTACAGGAGTGCTCGTTGGAGGGCTGCTGGTCATTGTGGCCCTGGCAGAAGTGCCACATCTGGTACCACCAGATGCATGTTTTGGGCTGTCATGAAGGTGTAGGCAAATATGGAATGGTATACCAGACAGGCTCTGAGGCTGCAGAAGGCTACTCAATCAGCTGTTACTGACAACATCTGTGATCTCGCAGGAGCCCTCCATTATTTTTCATAGGTCATGGATAGATGGTTGGGTGAGATGGTGGGATTCCTTGACCGTGGAATGTCCGTGCTCGAGCATGTGGTGGGAGTGGTGCTATGGCCACGTGGATGTAGGCCAGCAACACCAACAGCTAGCGGTCAATATGGATGTGCAAAAACACCAAGCTGCTCCCATAGTGGCAGTTACCAGCCCCAGCACTACACGGGGGGGGGGCGCTGTTCAAACCAAACCACAGCAGGCCATGTACACGTGGCCCTGTCCAGTCCAAGGAGGGAACTGGTTCCAGCAGACATATGTCATCATCAGGGGAGAGTACCATATCATGGCTTGTACCTGGATGTGCCCCTGGAAGCCCTGGCAGACACGTTTCTCATGTCTGTGGCTGGAGGTGGTAAACTGCACACCCTGCCAGGTGTGTTCTGCAGCTGTCCAACAAACACCTGTTTAGGGCAGCTACATGGCAGAACTGTATGCATGCATACTCACACACAATACAAACACAACTAGGGCAACCTCATACCTACATACACCACATCACCACGGCCATATCAATAATTAAACCCCCTCACTCACACACATGGTGTCAAATGTATGGCTCAGCCTAGGTCTCTGGCAACCAACAACACACCCTGCGCATATGATGATACCTGTGCCACATCCCACTCATCCATAACATCGATGCAGGGACAGGCTATTATGGTTCTGATGCACACGGTGACTGTACTATGGCGTACAAATGTAATGCTGTATAACATGTTGTCAGCAGTAAAGTTTAATGCTTACATGTCAGGAAGTGTAGCTGTCTGGCCATGTTGCATTATAGCTCTTATTCACACTGAGTGATTGTGGTCTCCATAATGTAATCTATTTGTGTTGTAGGTGTCCATGTGTCAGCAGGAGGATGGTCTGCTGTTGTATCCTACAAGGGGTATGGCACTGTGGTGACACCTTGACTGTGCCATATCCTGGGTACAGGGGAACACATGTCACAGGTCTGTATAACAGTTACTGCATGTGCCACATGGCTGATAGGTCTGGGGGTGGTGTATGCAGGTGAGTGCATGGTGGCTGCTGTCAGCAGCCCTTCTAAAGTGGACAATGGTAAGTGTACTGGGTGGTACACACCACATGTTTGTGTATAACACACACAGAGGCTTTGGTGTTGATGCAATACACAGAGAATACTGTACACATGGATGTATGTACCTATGCAAGGAACACATTGTAGCCTATGTAATTCCACCAAGTCAGAATAGGCACAACAACACATTGGGAAATAAGCAGTCTGCTAGTTTAATGTCATTGATGATGGTACTGGCAGGGTATATGTATATATATATATATATATATATATATATATATATATATATATATATATATGTATATATATATATATATGTAGATATATGTGCACATGTACATACACATATATATTCATATATATGTATTTATATAACATCTGTATATTGCTTTATATATATGGCCATATATAGATCTCTCTGTGTATATGTATGTATGTATATATATATATATTGTGTGTGTGTGTGTGTGTGTGTGTGTGTGTGTGTGTGTGTGTGTGTGTGTGTGTGTGCATGTATATATATATATATATATATATGTATATATATATATATATATATGTTGTTGTGTCTTTCGGCTTTTCCCGGTTAGGGGTCGCCACAGCGGAACTCCTGTCCGCTAATGATTGGCAGTTGATTTTTACATACTGGCTTGCCAGGCCTGACGCAAAACCTTCAACGAAGGTACGCCCATTCACACATGTCTCCACACAGAAGGCGCTCTAGCTGAGAATCAAATCGGACAGTGTCTTACTGTGAGGCGACAACGCTACCATATTATATATATATTTATGTGTGTGTGTGTGGGGAGTACACATGTACCTGCAAATATAGCAGGCTCCACAGGCATGTAACAGCATGGAATAACAGACACCTGTGTGAAAGCACATACCTATAACCAATGTGAACACAGCCACAGCCACATATGGTAAGCATGCTTAATATTACACTATATGGACTGTCTGAGCAACACCATCCTCATATGTGCCACTCACACACTAACCCTACATATACTGGGCCAATACACAGTGAATTCTGATGCCTGACTGTAGTATGGGACATGTGTGTGTTTGGCTGTACAAACATGTAAGCCGATAAGGTACCATACACTGGACCAGCATATAACATCAGATAGAACAGGACCAAGAACAATGACAGTCTGTACACAGGCCAAGGTACATATTCACAATACACACTCTGTCAACAGTCACCATAAGTGCACAGACCTCACTACTGTACACACTACAACAGAATGTCCAGGTTTTGTCCTCAAATATAACCCCTACTATACATAACATGTTTAGCAGTCTGATATCTCACTGGCTTGTTATCAGATATGATGTCAATAAATAATGGTGCACCTCTTTCTGCATGACATATGTACAAAGGTTGACAGAGTTGTGGCTGGAGGCACAAACACAGGGCCAATATTGACATGTTGCTGTGATAAACTCATGCATTTACTGGCGTAACAGGGTTTGTTGTGACATATGTCCTTTGAGGGATATGAAGTCAGTAACTCTCATGGCTGTCACCATGTACTGACTGCAATCCTCAGACTATGCTTCTGCAGTTCTAAGATAGGTGATCTGTGAGTAACACAAGAAACATAAGACCAAACACTGCCCATTCTGCAGATAACCCTACAGGTGAGAGTTTTCTGAACCACATAACACTGTCATGACAGGTATTAAATCATGTAGACCAGCCATATCCACACAAACCTTGTTAAACCAACATTATTTCAAATGCAGAAGAGCAAGACTTACATTCTGTAGTCATGTCTGGAACATCCTCCTCCTGTTTGTTGGCCTGTCTCCACAGTGTATGTTGTTAGAGGTATATCCCACTGCCCTCTGTGATGCTGTTTGCCAAACACTGACATGAAGCCCTGCTCACAGTGAATGAAAAGGGCCAACACCCACATGATGTTCCTGGTTATAGGAGTATGTTGTCATGCAATTGGCTATGGGAGTGTTACCACAACTATTCCACATGCAATCGGCTAGTGGGGGACTGCAATTCATGCACAGGCCATCAGCTGATCATGAGCATCACTTACAAAACACAAGCTGCTGCCTAAGCTAAGCAGTTGTACTTCTCCACATCCATCAGAGAGGGAGTGAGAGAGACAGAGACAAAATAAGACAGGGATGGGGTAGGAGAGTAAAAGCTAAGCAGGTTTGTGTCACACACTTACCAGTACGGGGTTTCAATCCCCTGCCTGGCTATGTATTGCTATTACTTTTCTATGCAGTTATTGCATGTGCCACAGAGCTTACATGTTAGAGAGCTGTCTAAAGGTATATTTGATGGTGAGTGACATCAGCAACAGTGATAAAAGAGGGATAACATAGGTGTAGCACATGTGCCTGTCCACAAGAACAGATGTCAAGGATGACACAGCCACACTCTCTCATGGATTCACACACATTATCACAGTTGGCAGGGTCAGGATTAGAATTCCTAACTAACTAGTTTGATGCACTACAGTATTACGCAGGTATCACATGCACCACAGAGGTTATCAGGCTGATATATGGGCAAAGGGTATGTCAGGGTGACTGACATCAGAAGGTATGCTTTAGTAGGGCAATGGGAGGTGTAGTGAGTGTGAATGGCATCCAAATCATTAATCTCCACACACACACACACACACACACACACACACACACACACACACACACAGACGCAGGTTTGCCAGTACTGACATGCATGGGTTCATTGCTTCACAGGTATGTAGTTGTTGACTGTGCCAGGAGGCTGTACAAGGCTAGGCAAAGGGTATACCTTGGCATCAGACCACATGACAGTGGTCTGCAGTGTGACTCAGGGGTGTAGTCTCTGGATTGGTCCACACAGGTGGGTATTGTATTCACCATCCACTCATCTGGGTTACTATTGTGGGTGGCCAGTGCTGTGCAATGCTTGCCATGTATGTGTTCTATATTCCATAGCATGGACAGTGTCTGGAATGTACACATGTCCCACATGCATGTTCTGTGGCATGTGGAAGTGTACCTGGGGTATCTGGAGCATGTTGTGTGGACAGATTGTTATTATCTGATATGGCATTCCTGACCTCATGTGGTAAGAACTGGCAATGGAAACCAGGTTGATCCTGCACCTACATTGACAGCATGATACAGGTATTCACTGGTGTTAGTGGCATCTGTCCATACAGGGCATGTGTATAAGGCATGGTATTTCCTTTGTGGGTTACATTTGGTGACTCTACAGTTGTTGCAGGCATCCAGTGGGGAACATAGAAAAAAACCACTGTATGCAATGATTTGCCTATTGTAGGGATGGGACAGGGTGCCATGTCCTCTGTAGTCCACTGCAATCACACCATGGTTACTATCTGTGGGCAATATGCAGGGAACTACCAACATAGTAGTTGTTACCTAGCCAAGTGTGTTTGTGTATGACACATGGATGGAGAGTGTTCTCTGGGTAATACAAGGGTTGCCTATATTGTTCCCCAATCCATAATGTCACATATAGGGGTATGGAGTGCCTACACCAGCCTCTCTGCTGTTTTACATCTGTTGTCCTTGTAAGGTGGACATTGTGACATATAATAGGCCCACCATATAAGAAATTTGCAAAACCCACTCCCCATTGAGTCCCATTATCACACACTCACAGCTGTCTCCATGCAGGATACTGATGGCAAACACGCACATACAGAGTTTCACAGTTGCCATGTCTGGGATTAGAACTCCTACCTATCTAATGCATCACACTACAGCATTACGCAGTTATAGCATGTGCCATGGAACTTACTGGGCTACTCCTTCCCCAAAGGTGTATTTCAAAGTGAATGACATCAGCAGGCTTGCCAAAGTAGGCTAGTGGAAAGTGTAGTGACTATGAATGGCCTCAAAAGCATTGATCCCTACACAGACAAACAAACACACACTCACACACACAGACACACAGACACACACACACACACACACACACACACACACACACACACACACACACACACACACACACACACACACAGAGTTTCACAGTTGCCATGTCTGGGATTAGAATTCCTACTTAACTAGTACATCACACTAGAGCAGTATGGAGTTATAGCACATGTCACGATGCTTACTGGGCTACGCCTTCCCCAAATGTGTATTTCAAAGTGAATGACATCAGCAGGCTTGCCAAAGTAGGGCAATGGAAAGTGTAGTGACTGTGAATGGCCTCAAAAGCATGGATCCCTACACAGACAAACAAACACACACAGAGTTTCACAGTTGCCATGTCTGGGATTAGAACTTGTACCTAACTAGTACATCACACTACAGCATCACACAGTTATAGCATGCACCACAGAGCTTACTGTGCTACTCCTTCACCAAAGGTGTATTTCAAAGTGAATGACATCAGCAGGCCTGCCAAAGTAGGGCAATGGAAAGTGTAGTTCATAGGTTCATAGGTTGTACTAGGCTATTGGACCTAGGCCCTATACAAGCCTAGCCATAACAATTCCCTGGCTATTTCTTCCCACATTATTTACTTCCGTGGACCCCTGTCTAGCAGGGTGACTGATGTGATCCCCGGGGTGAATTTCCTATCTCCCATCCACTCATCAAGGTTCCTTTTGAAGAGGGCTAAAGAGGCACTCTGTGTGACATGTATAGGCAGCGTATTCCAGAGTCTGGGGGAGTCTCTGGGTCAGGAACCCATCCCTCCAGCATGTTTTGTTCATTGTGATGATAAAGTTTGGATCCCTGGAGTGTGTGGCTCTGAGGGACTGGATCTCTTTAAGTGTAGCATGTCCAACAGCTCTGGGTTTGACATGGCCTTGAATGTTAAGCAGAGATCGCCTCAGAGTATATGCGACAGAGTATAGCTGGATGATTTTTAGATGGTCAGCATAGGGCATCTGCTTTAGACCGTTGATTATGTTAGTGTGGTATTTCTGTAACCTTTCTAGTTGTTGCAGATGTCTTGAGAGGTACATACTAAATGGGGCACTATACTGTGTCGACTGAGAGATGACTACAGTGGGACAATGACCTCCTTTTTTCTGGATGAAAAACCCTTAGTGATGAGGTGTGCCACAAAGGTGGATTTTCTGACTGTTGTGGCAATGTGGTTATCGAAGGTGACCACTGTCCACCTGTGTCCCTAAGTCTCTTATCACACACTTTCAGTGTTTAGTGTACTGCCACCTATGTGGTAATTCATGGGTACATGTTTCTTCCCAAAGGGGATAATTATACATTTCTTGGCATTGAGCTTAAGCTCATGGCTCTAGCACCAAGCATCTGTTTCTGTAAGGCCCTTTTTTTAGAATATTCACATCATTTGGGGATTCAATAATGGCACCCAGTTTGCAGTCATCTGCAACCTTTGTTAGTCAGAGTCCCTTAGTGTTGGCCTATACTTCAGAGCAGTAGATGCCAAACGAGAGCGGTCCCAGGACTGAACCTTGAGGTACTCCAATTGTCACTTGTCTGGAGCTGGATTTGGAGTCAGCTACTTTTACAGTGTGGGTTCTGTCAGTAAGCCAGTTTGCAACATGAGTGATGTAGGGATTAATGCCCAGCTTAGTACATTTATCTATGATTCTAGACTGGGGGATGGTGTCGAGGGCCTTGCCAAGGTCTGGATAGGCTGTGTGGACCACCTTACCCTCATCCACAGCTCTGGAGACTGATTCAAAGATGTCATTCAAGTTCAGGAGATAAGAATGGCCCTTTACAAACCCAACCTTGGTGGGGTCCAGTGTTTGAAGGTTGCCAGTGTCTTTGTTTATAAGTTCCATGATAATACGTTCCATGGCCTTGCAGATCAGCCTTGTCAGACAGATGGGGTGTTAGTTCCTAGGATCCAAGGTGGATCCCTCCTTGTGGAGTGGAATAACTGTAGCTGTGCACCGCTCAGTGGGCAAAAAGCCTGAGGTGAGGCTATGATTAAACATGGCACTTAGGTAAGGTGCCAGTTCATTTTGTAGTTCATCTAGTACACAGTCTGGGATGTTGTCTGGTCCCATGGATGCTGCATTCTTAGCTTTGGAGAGTGAGTTTTTTACCTCTGTGGCCATTATTACCAGAATCTGGCAATCTGTCGGTATTGAACTGGATCCTTTAGGGGGTGAGAGGGGGTACAGTTGGCACTGAATTGATCTGCCAGGATATTGGTAATATACTTGGGATTAGTATATTTAATGCCATTCTGTTGTGGCTTAGAGCAGCTCTGAGCATTGCCATTTAGATTCCTGACATAGCTATAGCATGGCTTGTGGTTGTCTTTGGAATCTTTGGCTATATTATTTTCATAACTAGCATTGGAGGATTTTATGAGGGATCTCTGCTTCTTACTGAGGCTGGTAAGGGTCTTTTTTGCATCCTGGGATTTTCTTCTTTTCTGCGACAGTTTCTGCCTTTTGTTGTAAAGTTTGATTATGGCAGGGGACCACCAGATTGGCCTCCTTTTCTTGTAGGAGAGCATCTTGGTTCTATTTGGGATGGCACTATTCATGCACATGTGGATGTGCTCATACAGTGCCTTAGTGCAGGATTCAGCAGTCAAACTTTCAGTTCCCATCTGCATGGGTGTCATGACATTTGCCACTTCTGACCTGTGTAGCATGATGTTGGCTTTGGAGATGTTTTTTTTACAGAGGTATCCTTACTGAGGGGTGGGGTAGGGATGTGGATGTCAAGGGTGATTAGCTTATGGTCAGACCTGACCACCGAGGGAGTGACCATAGGTATGGAGCATGAATTTCCCATGTTGGTAATGACCAGGTCGAGGATATTGGAGACCCTGGTGGGACTATGGGTTAGTTGATCCAGGGCATTGGGAATTATGAATTCCGAGAACCGTTGGGCAAAGGTGTTGGTGCACAAGTAGTTTTCCCAGTTAATGGTAGGGTAGTTGAAGACACCCAGTATTAGGGTGTTTTGTTGTATCTTAATATTTTCCAGTATGTTTTGAAAGGTATAGTGAGAATCTTGGGGCATGGAATGCAGTCTAACCTACTGTTAGTTGCGCCTGGAGAATTTCAGACACATTCTGTTGGGCAAGTAGCCTGGTGGTGTGAATATCCTTGGTGAATATGGACACTCCTCCACCTTTAGTGTTTTGGTCCTGGTTTGATGGCCGACAGGTGTGGTAATAGTTGTAGCCTGGTATTGCAGGGGTGCTCTCTAGAGCCTTAGACCAGGTCTTTGTTACTGCACAGATATCAATGTTCTCCATATTTTGGAGTGCCTAGTGACTGTGAATGGCCACAAAAACTTTGATCCCTACACACACACACAACCAAACACACACAGTTGCCATGTCCCAGACATGGGATTTATTTCTTTAAGAACTCCTACCTAACTAGTACATCACACTATAGCATTACGCACTTGTAGCACATGCCACAGAGTTTATAGGGCTACTCCTTCACCAAAGGTGTATTTCGAGGTGAATTACATCAGCAGGCTTGCCAAAGTAGGGCAATGGGGAGTGCGGTGTGTGTGAATGGGCCATAAACCATTCATCTGGAAGCACACACACAGCACTCAGTCACACACAGGTTTACATTTAACAGGTATGTGTTTACAACTGCTAGATAAATAATGACTTGTACAGTCATGTTACACAGTTATCACAAGCACCACAAACACTATAGTGCTGAGGGATACCAGAGGCAAATATCTACAGTGATTGACATTTTCACATCATGTGGATTTAGCCAATTGGATGTGTGCTGGGTGGGACAGGCCTCATGATGGGAGGCTCTTTGTCACTGTGTGTCATTCTCTTCCACACATCTATGTATGTGTAAGTTTTGCCTATTATAGTGTGTTGTCCTTGGATATATGTGTGCATTCCTATCCGAGGTATGTGCAAAGCATGACTGGTGTGCAATGTGGAGTGTGTGCACAAACATCTGCGACTATCAGATATGTATAGTCCACTGTTGTTGCCAGACATGGGATTTATTTCTTAAGTGTGGGAGCATGCCCAGTATGACCTTCTGTATTGAATATGTGACTCCATTCCAGGTAGGTTGTACTCCAGTGCAGGCTTTTGTGTTTTACACCTACAGCTAGCAACCTGTTTCTGCAGGGTATCTGTAGATCGGTTGACAATATGGGGTCACAATGAGCAAATGATAGTGGATTACTGTAGGTAATTACATCTGTGCTGCTTCTGCTACATAGTTTTGGTGTTAGCAGAGATATTCAGACATATGTACTGTTTTACACTGTGATGTTTTATGTCATCAACTACTGTCAGGTATACATATTTGCTTGCAGTAATTTCCTAGGGAACACAGGGTGATTGAAGCTGTGTCCATTACTGTGGTCTGCAGCCCACATATTCTTGCACAATCATGCCATTCTGGAGGGGAAGCTGCAGACACTTGCTGATGGGTCTGTGTAAATGGTTCAACATGCTGGCTGAGGATCCCATGCTTGTACATCCATCAATGTGACAGTATGGACATATCCTGCTGTGGCCATACCTCACAGCTGTACAGATTCACACAGGTTACCAAGAGACAGGGCTCATATTTCTGGTCATTACCCCTTCACATCGTGGTTTACAAGCAGGTTTGTAGCCACTCATTCCTGTGTTTGCAGGCAGGGATAGTATGTGGTGCACACAGCTGAGTTTCTGACTTCACACACTCCATGGTGACCATGCTTCTACCCCTCCCCCCTGTTATTCTATGCTCCTCCAAACATTATGCAAACATTATCTGATAAGTTCTCTATAGTTATCACTTCATCGCAGCAGTATTTAGGGGTTGGTCCACAGTTCATGCAGTAGGATATGGTGGACATGCTACTGGGATTTGTTGACATGGCCTTGCATTTGGGTTCTGTGGACTGTGTTATGTTGTTATTTGGGAGTCCATGAGATAACATTCATTGGCAGTATGGGTGAGACACAGGCCTTTGACAGAGGACTGTAGGGCATTTGGTAGTGATGCAGGCCATCTGTAGCAGGCCATTGCATTGTGTCACTCCTACAGTCCCAGGCTGCAAGCCACTATATTCCCCTGGGGAGAAAGGGTAGGTGTGCAAGATATTAATGTCAATAGTTTCTGTCTTTATTGATCCAGTGGTGTGGATGCTGGCAGGGTGCTGCTTACAGCTAGGGACACCTCTTCAGCATGCTGCATTCTGTGGGTATTCCCATACAGAGGTGGGGGTCATATTGTACTCATTCCCAACAACAGGGATAAGACCTGTGAGGTACCTGTGGCTAATGGTGGGGTGAGCTGGGTGCATGTGTGCTATGGAAGCTATTTGCAGCTGACTCACAGATATATGTGGGGCATTGCACTTATGCTGACTTGTGCAGGGACATCAGCAGTTTCTCAGTACTTCATACCTGTGACTTTTATGGTCTACCAGTATTTGGCCAGACAACATCAGTACTGCATACTACAAACCCTATTAATATGCTGCTAACCTGTATGTACAACTCCAAAGGTGTGTCCATTTGACAGTAACATTTTATACACTCTCTGTCTAGGGTACTTCCACCTGTGTACTGTTTGTATGTCTGGGCCCACATTCATGCCATGTCCATCTTTCAGACTGCGACAGATATTACATCCGAACAATTAGTATGGTTTACTGCTGGAATGTGTCTTGCTGGGATGCATTGTGTTTGGCACTGCAGTTGTGAAACTTGGCCCTGTCATTGGCAGTAGTAGCCACTGGCCACCAGGACACAATGCACCATACCTACATGCTGACCACTCTCACACAATATACAACACACACCAACCTAACACACACAGCCCTGCATATTGTACTCATGCTACAATCTATCTTGCTACTTTGGCTGGCTCAGGTAATCTGTGCTCCACTGTTATTATACCTACACATACATGTTACTACATTTCTACATAGGATTGTGGGGTGGGGGGCACACCTGACAACTGTACACATTTGCTATGACTGTACTGGTATTTCAGGTACTCCATTTCAGTCTGTATTCTGACCTATCATGTAGACTAGAGGCATATCAGTGTACTACAGTTCTTAGGTTTTATTGACCTGCATTTCACTTTCAGACTTCTTACACTTTAGAAGTAACTTCCCACTGCCTTACCTGTTGTAGTCTGTCTGTGTAGGTCAGGAGGGGGGATGTTCTCCATAGCCATCAATCAGAGGCCTTAGCACAGCCTTTCTTTGTGTTTGTCTATGCCTGTCCTGCTGGCTGAGGCTGGTGTTGGGTATGTGAGCCTTACTGACATGCATGTTTGTGTCCTATGGACACACATTTGGCCCACCACATGTCCTGCAGTGGGATTTCTCACCTTGTCTAGTACTGGTTACTATGTTGACACCAGTATTTGTTACAGATTTCGTGCTGCTGATATAAGTGTCTACTGTCTGCTGGCATCCCATTCAGCCACCTGATTCACTTGCACGCTCACATCCATACCATAGATACAAATAGCAGAACATACTACTCCATTCAGCAATTGATAGGGAGAGTGACTTACCTTGTGGCTATGCCAGTATTGAGGATGGTGCTGGAGGGCTGACTATGTCGGATGCACATAGTACACTCCCCATACATGGTTAAGCACAGGTAGTATCATATTTGGCATCCCTTTTACTGTATGTGCGAGAAAGAGAGAAGTGTCATTCCCTGGGTTCCTACCATGTTAGTGTATGTGCTATGCATAGCCTCTTTGCCAAGGCCTGGGCATACTGGGTACTCCTCCTTCTGCCTACTGGGGCAGGCTCAGGTTGTTCCCCCTCCAAGTCACTCTGTGTCTGTGCAGGCCTTGGCAATGGTGGGTGGCTGTGTGGCCCTGCCCCATGCCATTCCTGCTGCAGCTGTTTCCGCAGAATCATATTGTGTAGCATGGCACATATGATGACAATTTGGGTACATGTAGCTGGTGAGTACTGCAAGGCTCCACTGGATATGTCCAGGGACCAGAACCATGACTTGAGCATCCCAAACACACACTCTATTTTGATTCTGGGCTGTGCATATGCCTCATTATGGAGTTCTTGTTCAGGTGTGTGTGCATTTTTGATGGGTGTCATCAGCCACGGCTCCAGTGCGTAACCACCATCCCCCACTAGGTGGCTATATGGGATGCCCCCATTGGCAAATCTCTGGTACAGCTGTGTCATATGCCAGATGTGGGAGTTGTGATAGCTTCCAGGGTTGCCAGCACACACATTCATTACAATGCCCTGGGCATTGCACATGACCTGGCAGTTGATTGAGTGGAAGCCCTTGCGATTTATGTAGACTCTACCTCGCTCACCGGGTGGTGCTTTGATGTGTATGTGTGTGCAGTCTATAGCACCCACTACCTCAGGGTATTCTGCTATTTGGTGGAAGAGATGCATATTGCTGGTCAATGCCTCATGGATGTTGAGGAAATATATGTGCTCACTGGCATGTGCTGACATGGCATCCAGGAACTGGTGGAGTACCCTGGATGCTGATGTCTTTGAGAGCCCCTTGATATCCCTAGTTGGCCTTCGGAAGGTACCTGTGGCTAGTATTCTTAAGCCTTCACATACCTTGGTATCCACTGGGATGGGTTACCCTCTGTTGGTTCTGTGTGTGAGGTGTGGCCGGCACAGCTCAACAATTTACTGTAGGAGGTCCCTGTCCATCCTATAGCACTCCACTATCTCCAGCTCATGTAGCCCCTGGTAGGTTACCCTGGGTCTGTACACTCTTCTCCTTCTCCTCACTGTGGGTTGGTCATCAGCATTCTCATCCTCACCACCCTCAGCCTCTTCCACATGTTGATTTATGATAGTGAATGCAGCACCTATCATTTTGTTGCTTTTTTTAGGTAAATTTCCCCATTTGTGTACACCAGTGGTGTAGAGTTTGTGGGGAAAACCAGAGGGAAAGGTGTTTGCATAGTTTGTAGTAGTGTTCTGTGCTGGGCTGTGCTGCTGCCTGTGTAATTGGCTGATTTGGATACATTTCACCTGCCAGCTATGCTAGTTTTCCTTAATTGCCTTCCTACTGTTGTTTTCCCTTCCCATTGCCTTCCTGTTTAAGCCCCGAGGCGTGCCGCACAAACACAGTGCTCAGATGTGAATGGAGCTGCTATTTCCTGGTTTACTTTTTTTGGTTTAAAACCCGGTGCGTGGTGCGCACACCTGTTTAGGCAATGTAAAGTGTGCTTGGCAGCTTCAGACACACTCCCTTCCTTAGTTCTGCTAAGCTAAGGGCAAACCTGAGCCACAGGGCTCCAATAAGCTTACAGTATGCCTGACACACCCCTCTATGATGTCAGCTAGCTCTTAGGCTTGCACCATGGTCTTCCTGCACCGACATGGTTGGGTGCAGGCTAGCCATGAGGGGAAATCTGTGATTCAGTATCATTACCCTCATTTGCATAGGATTGCCTGCTAATGCCTAGTTACAAGTCCCACACTGAGCCTTTAGCAGCCACTATTCACTGTCCTTGTTGTCTTCTGCCTGCCATTGACTATAATGGCAAAATTGTGATTTTGCAGAGAAAGCTTTTTTCAGGGTTTTTCTTTTATTTTCCAGCTGATCCCATTTGTGCGCCACTGCCCTACACTTAAATGGCCAAAATCGGCCCAAAAAATAAAAGTTTTTTTTTTTCCAACTGTTTTCCATATGGCCATTGGCATGCTTTACACATTATATACACCCTTTATTTGGAGCTGTCATGGCTCCATTTTGTAGTTTGCAGAAATGTACTCGGTTAATAACAGAGTACATTTCTGCAGGTTACACTAGTCCTGCACGGATGGCTGCCAGCTTCCTGGATCACTAATTCATCTCATTTGCATGGTTTTCACCTGCAAAGGGGGTAATTAGCATACAGGAGTTGTGTCCATGCAGGAATAGTGCAGGAGCACTCATGCACATTCCGGGAGCTTGTTCCTGGATCTCTCGGCGGCCATATTGCCTCCTGCAGCTCCTGCACTATTCCTGTACGCCGTGCAGAGCTTGCTGAATCCTGGGGAATGCCTTTGGATTTACAGTTCCCTTTACAAAATGCTACAGTGGAATGGATATCATTTTCTGTGTCTAAGGTTTTACTGTCTAAAATGTAGGGCCAGTGTGAACAAGCTCCGCATCTGACTGTCCCACTCTTTTGAGAACCCGAACGCCCAGATGTCCCTTCAAACCATTCCTTTAAATTACGCCCTATTCTGTACATACAATGTGGTTCAGGCCCCAATAATTGAAAAATAGAGGGATTTACTTTTTTATAATATTCCAATTCCTCTTAATAATATCTTTGATTTCTTCTGCTTGGGAGTAATGTTAAACCATCAGGGCCCTTTCATATCGGTTCCCATTTTTATGCTGTCCTTCTGTTCCTAATCCTATCCCTAACAGGGGTTTATACTTGATACCCCATTGTGACTGGACATAGTTTCTAATGTCTTTTACCAGTTGTTGGGGATAATCCTTGGCTCTAAACATGTTCACTATAACATCTAGTTCACAAGGAACGTCCTTGAGATGTGATGTTATCCTTGTGATGTAAATACATTGATCCTTAACCAGGCTTTTCTTTTGGCTAAGGGAGTAACTACCAGTAAAGTCTAAATATGAATTACTAAATGTGGGCTTGCTAAACACCACAGACTTAAACCCATTGTTAGTGTGAGTGACCAGGGTGTCTAAATAACTTATATTGTTTTTCCCAAAGCTGTAAGTAAATTTACGAAAATTGGATGAATAATTAAGATAATTGATAAACGATGGTATACTTTCTTCTTATCCATCCCATAAAATAAATGTTGCCCAAAAACCTATAATATAATTTAATATTAGCAAAACAAAATCTGAATTAAATATGTATGAAACTAAACTGGCTGCACATGAGCAGATCAGACTTTTTAATGTTGTGTGGCCAGGACCCGCAGCCAGCACCAGGCCCTATGTGGATATATAGACCACCTTGTGCTGGATCTGGCCCTGCCTATAAGCCATGACCATAATCTGTGCTTCATTTCCCCTCATCAGATAAATCATGTGACCATGAATTTCTAACAGTTTACTTACAAAATGATGATTCAAAAATTACAGAAGGGGCAAATTGACATGAAGAAGGTGTGTTTACACACACATACTCACACACACACACACACACACACACACACACACACACACACACACACACACACACACACACACACACACACACACAGATTTTAATGTCATATGAAAACAAATGATTTATTTAAGCTATTCCTGAAATCAAGTAATCCTACCATGGCTTTTGTAATATGAGTTGTCTTTTTCATATGCCATTCCTTTTATGTGTCACATAACATAATCTTTATTCATTTTTTCAAAAAATCAGACTAAGACAAGAGATATGCACCCTGCTTGACCAATGCAAATATTGAACTAAACTGACTACAGCTAATGGATATTACAGTGTAATAAACCAGAACTGACAAAAGCAGTTATAATCTCCATAGAGCAGATGACACTGATAAAGTGCCACTTGTCAACTGGAAGTGTGGCACAGAGGAAGCCCTGACTATGACCCCACTTCCATGGGTTCAAGGAGCAGCCTGGGTGCTGGGGAGATCACTGCTGTGGCTCAATGCTGTTGGGTGCATCTTCTCATAGGACATCCCCAGTGGACATTGAATGCCTAGCAGGGAAAAGATTGCCTGAGTGCCAGTATCAGTCTTGGAAACAGGAAATGGATCTCCATTGAATTCACTGTATGCCCACCCCAGAATGCTTACTCGACACCCAGAGGGGTGTGTTTAAGTGCTAAGGAGAGTCCTGTGGTGGCCACCTGGTTGATAGTTCAGATTGTTAAATGGGGCATCTAGTAGGGAATCACTGGGCAGGAGCTGCAGTGAATAACCAGATGGTCAGCAGACAAATGGAGAAAAAAAGTAGTGAAGTCAACCGATGCTGCAGTGATAATATAACGAGAAGTCAACCAATGCTGCAGTGATAATATAATGTGAAGTCAACCGATGCTGCAGTGATAATATAACGTGAAGTCAACCGATGCTGCAGTGATAATATAACGAGAAGTCAACCGATGCTGCAGTGATAATATAACGTGAGGTCAACCGATGCTGCAGTGATAATATAACGTGAAGTCAACCGATGCTGCAGTGATAATATAACGTGAAGTCAACCGATGCTGCAGTGATAATATAACGTGAAGTCAACCGATGCTGCAGTGATAATATAACGAGAAGTCAACCGATGCTGCAGTGATAATATAACGTGAAGTCAACCGATGCTGCAGTGATAATATAACGAGAAGTCAACCGATGCTGCAGTGATAATATAACGTGAAGTCAACCGATGCTGCAGTGATAATATAACATGAAGTCAACCGATGCTGCAGTGATAATATAACGAGAAGTCAACCGATGCTGCAGTGATAATATAACGTGAAGTCAACCGATGCTGCAGTGATAATATAACGAGAAGTCAACCGATGCTGCAGTGATAATATAACGAGAAGTCAACCGATGCTGCAGTGATAATATAACGAGAAGTCAACCGATGCTGCAGTGATAATATAACGTGAAGTCAACCGATGCTGCAGTGATAATATAACGAGAAGTCAACCGATGCTGCAGTGATAATATAACGAGAAGTCAACCGATGCTGCAGTGATAATATAACGAGAGGAAGTAAAGTTTGTTTGGAAGTGATGGGAGGGTGGCATAATGCTTAAGGTGTTTACCTTATAAATGCAAGGTAAAGGGCTTGATTCTTGCATAGGGTAATTTGTTGGGCTTGGAATGGACCCGAAGAGCACCTAGCCTTGTACTAATCTATGAACAGTCACTAAAGACAACATTTTTGGTGAATCAACTGGTAACATACAATAAATTGACTGGTGATTGGTGCAGTGGGACAGAACCCTTACTGCAACTCAGGTAACCAGGGTTTGACTAGCTGCCATGGCACTTAGCAAGACAGGAAGGGATAGGGCTGAAGGGTCATGAGCTGCTCACCTATCCTGGGGGTTACACAGTTAAAGGTCACCTGCAGAGGATGGGTTGGTAGGGAGAGTAGTGTATGCAGGGAGCACATGGAGGAGTATGAAGTGGAAACTGGGGGAATCCCCTTCTTGTGCTTGACAGGAGGTGTTTGACCTGCTTGCAGACAACATCCCTTGTGATTGTGAGGGGCAACCAGTGAGGACAGTCCACTGCCATACTGGGATTATTTGTTTTTGTGCAATAGCCTGTGAACATCAAATATTGTCCTCATGTCACTCAAACAGCAGGAGCTCTTCTGCACATCACACACCGCTAACAACTAGCACGATGCAAAAGCTGCACCAGGCACAGCCTGCTGGGATTATGTATAATTGTGGAATACAAGCAGGTTTAGCATCAACTGCCTGGCTATATATTAGTGTAAAGTCGTCAGCTATATCTTGCTCTGTTCTGGACAGTGGTTGTGACATCCTGCCAAGGGACTAAGTCTTACACTCTAAGGGCTGCTGACCTAATTCACTATTGTTCATTCATGTGACCTTTGGATTACATTATCTAAACCATTTACTTCCTCCCATTAGCTCCTTGGTCTCTGCTTTCAGTAACTGAAAGAAAACCTGTTTTACTTTGTGTTTCCATGCTAATGTCTCAGCAGAGCTATAAACTGATTACTTTCTGAAGTAAAGAGCCTCCCAGGCTGGGAATGCCCTGCTATGCTCTCCTATCCTATCCCCATCTCCCACCAACCTTACCTTACTCAAGTGAAATACTATCCATCTCCACCTACCACCATACCTCTCAACCTCTAAGAGTGAGAAAGCTGGATGAAGTCACAAATAATGGGGGGACAAAGGACCAAAAATAGGGACAGTTTTAAATATTGCTCTTACAAAATTAAAACGTTAATCGAATAGCAGGTTTTGTGTTAGCATGAATTTTCTGAAGGATATGAAGTCTGAAACGCAAATGTCTGTTATTATTTTCTTACTTCAGTCTTCAATGATTTGCCAGCAAACCACAATGTTATGAAAAATGGATCAAAAATATAAAGCAAAAATCTGGACTTTCTGTAAACATTTGTACAGTTGAGAGGTATGCCCACCACCTGTGACTCCCATTCCCCATATCATCCCAAACTACTTTACCAGTATCATAGAATCACCTGTCTTTCTAGTCACCTAATCCCAACTTCTGTCTAACATCATCCAAAATGCCCTTTCTCCCTACCATAATACTGCTGTGTACTTTATCTACTCTTTCTGATCCCTCTCCTTGACAGTACCTCAAAGCAAATTTTTAGTGATACTCCAATCTCTCCTCACGTAATACAAACTAAATTTAAGTTAACTCTATGACCACCAGTGCTTACAATGCTTCTGATCAATGTGCTCCTATTTTGTGTACCCACTGCAATAACCTACCTCACTATATCACTCTAATACTGATAAGATGACCCTAATAACCCACATTTACCACATCATAACTCACCACAGATCTCCCAGAACATATCTTACCTCTACCATTCTACTTTCTTTTACCTCTTAAACTACAGATATATCAAGTCAATTATCTTTAACAACAAAAAAAAATTACAGTAAAACCTAAGCTAAAATGTAAATGGCTCTACACTTTTATACACAGTAATGGCACCCAGAAACTCAATGGTGACATTCATCCCAACTCCACTAAACTGCAACCCAGCAACCCAATCAACACAACTACAAATGCTTCTAGATCTACATTCCCATCTAGCCTGGATCCAAACTGCTGATCCAGAACATGAATGTTACAAGTATACATAACAAAATCCATGACATTCATAAATATCTGTCTACTTTATTCCCCTAACAGACCAGTTAAAAAGATATCTTAGATAAAAAAGACACCCCCTACCCTGGATTTAATATACAAAGATTTCAAAGGACAAACAGATGAATTGATGGTGTAACCATTAGCTACAAAAACTGGTTAGAAATAACCACCTCCACCCTACAGATTCCTAAATTTAACGTGGAACTCCTCATATTACTCCTTAAAATCAACAGTAGAAAGTCTCTTTGTATCTCAGTTAGATATATTCCACCTGGTAATAACATATCTTATTCTGCCCTTTTCATTTGTTCAACTGCTGGGTATTAGATCTGACCTCCGATTTGACTCAGCCACATACATTAGACTTTCAGATCCAACTCACAAGCTCCTCCCTCTACCCATAATGCCCCAGTCAACTAACAATACCTCAGATCTCACTTGCCGCCATCTCGCATAGACGTGGATCCTTCTCTGAGAGTTAATTTCATTATTATTGCAGTGTTGTGTGAGTACAAGTCCTTTAAACCACCCTATCTATACTTCTCTGTTTATACTTCCCTCTCCTAACCATTCAGTTTTCGGGTTTCTCTCTGATTCTTCCTTTTTATTTACTTTTTCTGCCTTTGGTAGTTCTACTGTACCACAGCTAGTACTTGTCTTTCTCCACTAATTTTTTTCTACCATTTAGATGGTATTTATTTTACCATTGCTAATAGTACTCTATTTATTCAAAAACAAATCTTTACTTATTCTTTTCTTCTTTGACTAAGTCTCCTCGAACTGTCTTACCCGGGTTCATCATTGAACCAATTTCTCCTCAGCTCCATTCCCTTTTTCTCTGGTGATGCGGAGGAGAGAGTCTAGGCCACAGTCAACCACCTCTTCCATTAGGTCCTCCAGAAGTCTGTCAGAGGCTGATGTGGATATAATGAGGAAATTCATAAGAGCTCAGATTCAGATGGGGGTTATTCCAGCTCTGTTCCCCATCAGAGCTGTGAACCTCCAGTCCACATCACACATAGTGATCTCTCATTCTCTGATCCATCCCATGGTTGTGGAGCCCTTAGATCTGAGAGCCAGTAGAGTGTTGGAGTTGAAGACTACTAGGTCTTTGGCCACCTTGATTAATTTTAGTAGAGTTCCTTTTGATCAGGATGAGTCTCAGAGGCAAAGCATTGGTGCCAAATCTGGGTACTGGGTTCCACTCTGATGTTATCAGAGCCATTCTTGCTCCTTGGAGCTTCAATGTTGGATAGCTTGGGTCCAACTCCCTCCTTGAAGCATGGATCCAGGCAGGGTCAAAGTTACTTCAGCTTCGGTGCAGCCAGCCATGGCTTATCCTGGTCCATCTGTTTTCAAGGTAGTGGAGAGGGTTTTCTCTCAACTGAGGGATTCAGCTTCCCTCTCATCTTTGGATCCTACATCCCTTTCTCCTTTGGATCTGAGCTCTGATCCTCTCAAACCTACTCCACAGGGGCAGCCATTACCATCTGGCATCCAGACAGTTCCCATTGATGAACTCCCCCTCTTTTCAGATACTTGTCCAGACAATCCCACTGAAGATGTTCCCTGAAATAGAATGTGCAAAAGGAGACATGTAGATTCTTCTACGGAATATTTCACTGAAGACGCTGATCTCGATGAAGGGGAAGGGTCCCCCAGATCTCCACTGGATTATGTTTCCTTTGGAGACATCCTAGAGTTTTTCTAGAAGCTTTTTAGTGTAGCCCATCTATGTCTTGGGTGATTCCCCCCCTCGGATGAGCTTATTGATTTAATATATTGTTGGTCATGAAAGGAACTGGATTTTCTTGAACTTATACCCTGACACCCAGTTAAACTTTTGACACCACCGAAGGATAGATTACATTGGAGCAAAGGAGTCCCTGTTGATGCTACAGTTGTGGTGGCAGCCACTAAAAGGGAGCTGGTGGAACAGAGCTTCTCAGTCCATTCCCCCAGTAGAGAGTGTAGGGCATGGGACAGGTTTGGAGAGCTCATTTTTGCATCAGTGACCTTTGCTTTGAGGTCCCTGGATTACTTAGTGCACTTCACAAGACTACAGCAGGATATAACCAAGGAACTGGAAGTTCACAGGGAATTGTGAATTTTTTGGTAAGTTTGTTTTAAGATACTACATATTTATTGATGATTTGCTTTTTCTTTGTCAAGATGGAATGGAACAAGTGCTAAAGTTTATAGATAATTTACATAAAAATAGATTTGGTATAAAATTTGATGGCTTACAATATGGACATAGTGTTACTTTTTTAGATATTGTGTTGCAAGGAAAATTGGATGGTTCTATAGGAATTGGTGTAAACCAAAAATTTATGAAGTGAATCAATTTTTGAAGGGTAGTAGTTGTCACCCTCCACATATCATTAGGTCACTCCCTTATGAAGAATTATTGCACATTTTTTTCTTATGTAATAAGTTAGAAGTTATGAATAATTAATGCTTACAGCAAATAAGTTTCTTAACAGAGGTTATGATGAAACTACAGTTATGGGAGCTCCGGAAAGAATTCTTGTTAAGATTAATAATGGTAATATACAGAGTGTGAATATGGTAGATTATGAACATTATAAAAATAAAAAGGATAGATTTTTTGTAGTTGCAACTTATAATATTAAGTCCCAAAATAGAAAAAAATATATTGTATCATTGGGACTTTTTGTTGAAATATAATGATTTACAGAGTGACAAGTAAAACTCCCATGTTCTCCTATAACAGAGGACGTAACATTCAAGATATTGTAGTTCATAGCAAGTTCAAACAACCTAGTAATAATTTAATACATCAAGTTAGGAATACAGGTACTTTTCCTTGTACTAGATATATAAGTTGCAGATATATATAGTCAACACATTTGATAGGATTAATGGAGTATTATTTAAACCTGCTGGGAGATATTGTGGTCCTACGGAATGTGTAGTATATGTGATAAAATGTGATTGTGGTTTATTTTATGTAGGAGAGACTAAAAGAGCTTTCAAATCTCTACTTCAAGAGCATGTTAGAGATATTAAATCTGGTAAAGTTGAAAGCCATTTAGCCCAACATTTTAAATGTTTTCATGACAGTAATCCAACTGTTTTGGAAAAAATAGAGTAAGAACACAAAAGTTGTGATATAAAAAGAAAATTGCTTAAGAAAGAAGCTTTGTTTATTTTGAAGTATTCTACATTGACCCCTAGTGGGCTAAATACTGAATGTTGTTGGAAGTATTTTGTGTAACTTAATTAGTTAATTGTATAATTGATGTTTTAGGGAAGGTTTTCTGTGTATATAAAGGATGTAATTTTATTGCATTTTACTCCTGGAAGGCTTTTTGTAAGTTGAGGTGCTAGAGGTTGCTTTATATTAAAATCGGTGACCTGGTTTATTTGTGGTTTATTTCATATAACCAAGGAACTCTTCAAATACCTTTCAGAGTCCATGTCCATAGAGGACTACAAGAGATCCTCTTCACAGCTGGCCACTCTATTATCCATTTCCAATGTGTCCATGAGGTTAATATCCCATGCTGCAGAGGGTACGTCATGGGTGACTGCTTTAGGCATAGCAGTTAGGAGACATACCTGGATGAGTTTATGTAACTGTGGAACCTTTCAACTCCTCTTTCATCAATGCTCATTTTGATGGAATGTCTTTGTTTGGCCCTACTGTAAAAGAAATGCCTTCCTGAAGTGAACAAGATGGAAAGATCCTGTCTGATGTAAGAATACGCTTTTCTACCCTCAATGATACTTTTCCCAGAATGAAAGAGGAGGCAAGAAAATGTGGTTCTGTAAGCCCCAGGGACCATTCCAGGATTCACCAGGGAGAACTCCTCCAGAGGCAGACAGGGGAGTTCAAATGGAAAACACCATCCTCAAGGCAGGGAGGTCCACAGAACCAGGTTTTCTGAGATAATTTTTTGGATAAACCCTTCCCAGCGCTCCTCAAGGTTTGCCAGACTGCCCACATCTGGAGGCAGTCAGGGCATTTATCTTCGCACCCAGGCACCTGGGCCTCTATAACAAAAAATAATATCCAGAGGTTATTCCATACCATTTTTCCAGATTCCCTCAACCAAAAGAAGGCTTCCCAACATCCCACCCAGTCAGAGAGAAGCTGCAGCTCAAGAGATTCAAAAGCTGACACACAAGAGTCATTCAGGAGGTCCCACCAGACCAAAGAGGATTCAAAACTTACTCAAGGCTTTTTTAGTACCAAAGAAGACCAGTGACTGGAGACCAGTTCTGGATCTAAGCAAACTGAACCAATTTGTGAGAAGTCAAAGTTCCAAATGGGCACAGTTCAGTCCATTCTGGCTTTTCTATGCAAGGATGATTTGATGTGCTCAGTCAATCTTCAGGACGCATACTATCAGATCAAGATAAGCAGACAATCCCAAACATTTCTGTGCTTTTGACTGAGGGGCAGTCACTATCAGTTCAGAGCCTAGCCCTTTTCTCTCACCACATCCCCAAGGGTGTGTACCAAATGCATGGCAGTGGTAGCAGCTTACCTGAGACCACTGGAATTCTGAGTGCTTCCATATCTAGACAACTGGCTCCTCACTGCCCCAAACAACCATCTCCTAGAACAGTCCATGGGCTATTTGCTACAACTTTGTCAAAAGCTTGTCATTTCAGTCAACATCTCCAAATCTCATCTACAACCTGTACAGAGCCTGGAATTCATAGGTGCACAGTTGAACACAGTACAACTGATAGCCTCTCTTCCTTTACATCATGTAGACACAATCAAGTTTCAGGTACAACAAATTATTTTTCATACTACTCCTTCAGCCAGACTTGTTCTTCAGGGTCTAGATTCAATGGCAATGGCCATAACCTTAGTTCCAATGACCCGTTTATATACATGTGTTCTCAAATAGACCACTGAACCTCTACTTCATCCCTTGTCTTTTCTAGTCAAACTCACTCAAGTCTGCAAGGATCATTTTTGTTGGTGGATTCATGTTTACCTAAGCCGTCCTTTTATTCTGTCCCCTCCATTAGCCATGGTGACCATGGTTGCCTTCCAATGGGGGGAATTTCTTGGGACAAACAGTCCAAGGAACATTGTTCCACCAACAGACCAATTCACATATCAGTGTCCTAGAGGTGAGAGCAGTCCAGCTAGCTTTGCAGGTCTTTCAAGATGTTCTTCCTCTGGGCACCATTGCCATACAAACTGACAATATCTGTGGTTTGGTACATCAACAAGTAGGAGGAACTCAGTCCTATTCCCTTTGTTGATAGAAATTGAAAGTGTGGCAGTGGGCAATCTCCAACTGCTTTCTTATTGCAATGCACATACCAGGGAAATCCAACATACTAGCAGAAAAATGCAGCAGGTCTATTCTGATGCCTCAGATAGTGTTCTCTCAATTAATTAGTGTTGGAGAGGATTTTCCATCATTGGGGCCAACCTTGCCGTGATCTCTTTGCATCTCCCCACAACAAGTGCTGCAGGTTTGTTGCCCTAATCTCCCTCTCAGAAGGAGTCACTGAGAGATGTTCTAGTCCACATTTCACCTTCTGGTTTCCTTTATGCTTATCCCCAATTACCTCTGATTCCAAAAGTCGTACAGAAAGCACTTCATTTGAAGAGCTCAGTTATCTTCATTGCCACCTTTTGGCCTTGCCAAGTGTGGTTCCCCTTCCTTTGGTCTCATCTTCAATATCCTCCATGGATAGTGGACTGCAGTCCAGACCTTCTTTCACATCCCTCTAGTATGAAGCATGCTGATATTCCAGGCCTCAAACTGGCTGCATGCTTTCTTCAATTCCATTGATAGACATCCCAGGCTTTCCTCTCCAGTCTAACAAATACTTCTATATTCCATGAAAGCTTCTAAAAAGAAGGTCTACATGAGTAAATGGAAAAGATTATCAATTTGGGCTCTTCAGAAGAAAATTAATCCTTTCACTTCTCCTGTATCTGGGGTTCTAGAATTTTTAGCATCCATTTTTCAGGAAGGTGCTAGTTTTTCTGCATTCAGAGTACAATTAGCAGTTATATCTAATTTTCACTCAGGAGAAAATGCTTCCTCTTTACCTTATACCAAACTTTTCTAAAGGCACCTTCTTTCTTAGATCTACAGTGAAAGACCCGTCATCTCCTTGGGTTTAACAGTCATACTACAAAGGTTGACCCAAAAACCCTTTGAACCATCAGCTAAGTCTGGTTTAAAATTTTTGTCGTGGTAAACAGCATTCCTAGTAGTTATTACATCTGCAAGGTGAATTTCCGAACTCCAGGCTCTATCATCCAAATACACTTATTTTTCACAGAGATAGAGGCACTTTATGAACAAATCCATCCTTTTTACTGAAGGTAGCATCTAAATTGAATATCAATCAAACAATTCACTTGGCTGTTTTCTTCCCTAATTTTTCTAATAAGGGAGAGTACATGCTACATCTTTCAGATATACACAGACAACTATGTTTTTATTGCCACAGAACAAAAGATTCCAGGAAATCTGAACAAGTCTTTGTTTCTTTCTCCCCAAACATATTGGGATTATCAGTTTCTAAAGTGACACTGGCTAAATAGGTTACTGATTTATTTATTTATATTTTATTTATTTATTGACATTTGTTAACTGGGTTAGTCCAGCTGAGCCAGGGGTCCATTTTCAGTGGAGGCCCAAGGAGAAAAGCTCTGGAAACATTACAAGTTATAACAATGGCTACAAAAAATCAAATCAAAAGCAGAAGTCAAATGATACTTAACAGCCTGATATAGCATAGGTCTGCTAACAAGGACAGGTGTATAAGTGTATTATATCACCTGATTCTAGGAGTGTAAGCATTTATAGAAAGAGTCATATATACATAAGGACAGTCAGAAATTGTCAAAAATAGCCAGTAATAACAGCATTTAGTTATACATAAACATGAATTAAAAGTGAGGAGACAGGGAGAAGTAAAAGGCTCGGAGAATAAGTAGAAGAAAGTGACGGGTTAGAGGCGAAAAGATGTACAGCCGATGAGAGGGGAGGTCAAGTGGGGGGTTGACATGGGCAGGACCACAGTTTTTATATATGAAGTTTTAGTTCTTGTTTGAACAGATACTTTTGAGAAATACTTCTTATTTATTATTATATTGTAGACATGTAGAGAGGTTAATAACAAAATGGAGTTATTAGTGAATATATTAAACAGGACGGGGCCTAGAATAAATCCTTGAAGAACACCAATGTTAACGGGGAGGAAGGGAGAGAGCACAGTTTGTCAGTGGCTAGGTTGTTGCCAGCTGGAGATATAGCTAGGGAACCAGTTAATGGAGGAGGTAGAGAGGTGAAGGTCGAAATGTTTAGTTAGAAGTTTGGAGTGAGGGACAGTGTCAAAAGCCTTAGAAAAATCAAGGAAGAGACAGGAAATGAGCATGTTATTGTCATGGGCTTCAGCCACTGTTTGGGTGAAAGAGAGTAGTGCAGTAGCTGTGCTGTGGTGGGGTCTAAAGCCATGTTGCGTAGAAGTAAGGAGGTTGTTGTCAAGAATGTGTTTGAATAATTGAGTATGGATGCACTTTTCCAAGATTTTGGATAGGGGGACAGGACAGAAATGGATATAAAGTTAGAGGGATCAGTAGATTTCCCATCTTTATGGAGAACAAAAACACAAAAAGAAAAATCTAGCAAAGCTATACTTTCCACTGTGTGATTCCTTAAACCTCTTGTGTTAGAGTCGACATAGGATATATGCAAATCACCCTTTAAGGACATTAGGTGTTTGAGCTAAATGGTAATTCTGAATGTCCATGACTTTTTCTTTTAAGCCTATTAATGAACACATTCAGGCCAATAAAGCCAAACCCCACTAGCTGTGGGCATGTTTCTGCTTTCATATGGCATCATCAGTACAGCATAAGTGGAATATTTGGCTAACATTTGGAAACACAGGGTTGTCGTACTCTACTGATATCCATAAACCTTAGGGTGACTGCAAATTATCCCAGCTAACAAACTAAAACGAGTGAAAATGTCACGCAAAAAAACAATCGGTTAAACAACACAAAAAGAAAATCTAGCAAGATTCCTTAAACCTCTTGTATTAGAGGTGACATGGGATACTTGCAAATTACCCTTTAAGGACATCAGGTGTTTAAGCTAAATTAATTTGTCCATTAATAGGCTTAAAAGAAAAGGTCATGGACATTTAGAATTGCCATTTAGCTGAAACACGTGATGTCCTTAAAGGGTAATTTGCATATATCCCATGCCACCTCTAATACAAGAGGTTTAAGGAATCGCACAGTGGAAAGTATAGCTTTGCTAGATTTTTCTTCATTTTGTATTTTTTAACCAATTGTTTTTTCTGTGTGACCTTTTTAATCATTGTTTCACCTTTTTGGAGCGGGATTGTATAAAAGGATTTCCATATGTCTGGAACATGGGCTTCGGAAATGGATTAATTAATAAAAATAGAGATAGAGTAGGCAATAGAATGTGCAGAAAATGGGAGGGTAGTTGGTCAGCAGAGGGCAAGAAGGGCTTAAGTTTATTTAGGAAAGATTTAATTGTGGTAATGGGAACAGGTTGGAAAGTGAAAGTATTGAGAGGAACTTTGTCATGGGGTGATGGAGGGGTGGGGGTCTGAATTTCAATTTTGAGTATTTTGTGTGAGTTTTTGGATTGTTTCTATGAAATAATTGTTAAGGAGGGTGTCAGTGTCAGTAGCAGTTTTGTGTGGAAAGGGGTTGGGAGTAGAAGGGTTTCCAGGGTGGAGCAGGTTGTTGATAGTAGTCCAGAATTTCTCTGGATTATTGTGTAGCCTCCATTGGTTAGAGCAGAAAAAAGCTTTCTTATCTTTGTTAACTATTTTTTTGGTCATGTTTTGGAGCTCTTTGTATCTCTAAAATAGGAGATGGGATTTGTTTTTAACCCAGGCTTTCAGGCACTGTCTCTTTTGATTGCATTTATTTTGTTTATATTCAGCAAGGCCTCCTGCTATTAAAGCTTCCTAAAGCAGATTCTACTAGATCCATGGCAACCTCTTCTGCCTTTTGGTCTAGAACTTCCATTGATGACATTTGTGTCACAGCTACCTGGTCTAGTACTCATACCTTTATTGCTTATTACAAACTCAATTTGACCACCAAAAGCTGAACTGCTTTTGGTTCTGCTATTCTCTGAAATATCCTTCCATGAGGGCCACCTAAGATTCACTCTGTCCCATCAGTTGAGGAGTGAGTGAAAAGGACAATATCAGTTATTAAAGTTATGTACGAACCGTAAGTATGGATCTGTGTTATGTGTTTTCATTCTTCCTCAACTCCGCATCTTCCTTCCGCCTTGCTTTCACCTTCTGGAGTGACCTTGTGGGTATTGTGGAACCCTTTATTCTAGTTTTGAGCCCCAGCTGTGCTGTTCTTTTCTTGTTGCATTACCTTAGGATCTACAAGGCAGCAGACTCAATGTGAGGTATTGCTAGTTGACTGGGGCATTATGGGTTGGGGGTGGAATTCATGAGTTGGATGCAAACGTGTAGTGTATGCGGCTGATTCAGATCGAGGTTGGATCCAATACCCATCAGTTGAGGAAGAATGAAAATGGACAACACAGATGCATAGTTATGATGAGTACATAAATATAATTTCAACAGCAGAAGGCATCATCCACTGGATATCTCACCATAGTCAACAGGAAACTATTATAGTAGGTGATTGTAGCATAGACTGGCAGCTGATCAACAATGACACTCCCACAGAATCAATTAACATATGTGGCTTTACACAGCTACTTACCTGTACCACTAGAGTCAATAAAATGTCTGACAGACACTCAGGTTTAGATTGGATCCTTACCAACAAACCACACATAGTTCAAACCTTTATATGTCTGCCAGACACAATGAGCGACCACCTTCCCACCTATCCAGCTGGAAACTACAGTTCCCAATCTAAAAACATCATTTATAACCAAATACATAAATAAGAAAACTGAACAAAGACACCTTTGTCAGTACTCTAACCCAAGATAATGAGGACATATTATAATTCATGTTCCTGATGCTGCTGTCTCACACCTTAATGAAACTTTTATAAATATCCTTAATAGCCCAACCCCTGTATGAATAACAAGGGTGAACTCAAACCCTAGACCATCAATAACTAAAGTAACTAAAAACAGCAGGTATCAAAGCCACAAAGCTTGGAAAGAAAGGCTTAAAAGCAGAATACAAAATACACTCAAAACAGAAATCCTGCCAAGGGTCACATTAAAATCAATAAGCAAACCTATAATATGATCTCCGGTATAAACACCAAAAAATCCAAGACTTTTTTAGTCCTCACTAAACAAACTAATACAGTTGGGACAAGCCACCACGCTCTGTCCTTCTAAAAGCAGTGACTCAATACCATCTAAGTTCAACTCCTACTTTATATAGAGAGTACTGTGTCTGATTATTAATAATAACAATTCACCACTCTCTCTTTCTCTTTTCCCCCACCCTGTCCTAACCAGTTTCATTAATTCGCCTTCCTTCCTGTCTCCACATTTGCTTTAAGAAAACTTCTACTGACACAATGCGCATTTCCGGTACAATAAAGGCTGTCTCAGTGTTCGAGGACCAGAATGGTCCTAAATTAGTCCCAGGAATCCGATAAAGGTAAAAAAGTGTTTTATTACACTGAAAAAAACGTACACAAAATAAAATATTTTGAAAAAACAAAGATTGAGCGCTTTCGTCTCCCTCCGGAGACTTCTTCAGAATCTACCATCATTTTCAGATGGTCCTTATTAAATACATAATGCTCCAAAATCAATGGCTAGCAGTATCTTCCTTAATTAACTAATTACACAAATTAAATAAATTAAACATTAAAGGGCTGGCATTTGAAAAAGGGCTAACATATACAACATCAAGGCACACTATGCCAAACAGCAGTACTTTGAGATGAAGTAAAAATGGAATAAAATAAAAATAAAAACTCACCCAAGACATACTCGGGATATATAGTATACACTATAAAAAATATATTTTATGAAATGTAAATATAAGAATATGTATATAAAATATATTTTGTTAATACAAAAATATCTTAATACAAAAATACAGTCCAGTTCAGAGTGGTTAAAGAAATAAATATTATAAATTAATAAATAAGTAAGTAGAAATGCGTAGATATATAGAATGCATAATAAATAAAATAAATACATGAATATTTTATTTATAAAATATAATTTAATAAATAAATAAATATAATAAATATGTTATATAAAAACTGATTTAAAAAAATCTTAATTAAAAGAAGGGGGTACATAGTAGTACTATCATCTTGTTTTCACTTTATTTTTAATCTTTGGATCTGCAGCTAACAATTTGAGTGCTGGAGTGATAGAAATGTGGTCATTAAGACCCTTACCACAGCATGCATCGAGCCTTAACTGCCAAATCATTTCCCTATACTCTAAAAGGGTCTCCCAGTCACCACCCCTATCTGGGTGAGCAACCTCCTCTATAATCCAAAATTTGTAGTCAGCCATATTACAAGTCAAAGCATGCCTGTATAGAGCATTGTTCTCATTGTGCTTGTTAATGTCCCTGATATGTTCATAAATTCTAGATCTGAGATGGCGCTCAGTTTTCCCTATATAGTAGCTCCAACATGCTTGACAAAATACAGGTAAACTACCACTTTTGAGTAGCAACTGTTATACCTTCTAGCCCTAAGTGTCAAATCTAGGCTAGGTATTCTCACTTCCTTTAATCCAGCTATATAAGCATTGTGCACATCTACCACATCTAAAAGTACCACATTTTTTGTTAGTCCCTTCTATATTGGTCTTTTCTCTTTCAATCAAATTTTTAATATTCTTATTTCGTCTAAAACTGTATTTAATATTGCCTTGGAACACATTGGTTCTAGTAGATACATTTCTGAACAAATGCCAGGACTCATTAATATACTTTTTTAACCATTTCATACCCCCATAGTATGTTAAGGTCAGATATGGTATTGTACTTGAATTACCAATATTACCACTCTCCTGCTCATTGTGGGTCTTCTTTGGAAAAATTGCTACGGGACTGGAATCTACACTGCCCCCACTAGTTAAAAGGGGGGTATATCTATTACCCCTACCTGTAAGGACGTATTCTTTAACTTCTACTGAAATTAAAATCAATCTCTTCAGCTGCCAACCATCTTCCAACAGAATATCTAAACATATCAACTGAAACCATGGCTCTCCATGTATCCATAGTGATAAAATGATCCATATGTGCCATCCACCTGGAAAAAAATCCTATATAATTGCACACTACAGAGGTGGCACATCAACAGACGTTTCCAGCTATCGACACATTGCCATTGTATCCTGTCTGTCAGAAATACTAGAAAAATGTATTCATTCACAAGGTATGAGTACATTAACTCTAGCAACCTTCTCTTCGAATCCCAGCATGGTTTTAGACCTCCCCATAGTACTAACACTGTTCTGCTCAGCTTCACCAACATCCTAAATCAACATAGATTGATCAGACCTGAAAGCATTTGATGTAGTGTTTCATTAACATCTTCTTAATGACCTTTCTTCCCTTGGCGCCACCCATCCTTTTCTCTCATGGTTCCTTAGCTGTTTGACTAAAAGCCAGCAAACAGTCAAATGGAAACAAAATCTCTATTCCTTCCTACTAGGCACTGTTGGTGTCCCACAAGGGACAGTATTAAGCCCCTTCATATTCAACATTTTTATAAACAAACTATCTACTGACACCCATCTCACTAACATAGTTTAATGTACGGATTACTCATCGCTTTTATGTGCAGCTTCAGCCCTATCCACTCACTGCTATTGAAACTTGGTTAAAAAAGCAAATCTACTTTTAAATCCTAAAGTATGCTTTTCACTCCTAAATAACACATTGAAACACACAGTCTTTTGAAATAACTTCATCTAACAACACAAAAACTGAAAGATATCCTAAACAAAACTTCTGAGTGACCGAATCTCAATTTCCTTCTATACATGTTAATCTCACTAGGCCTCGTTTCAAAGCATCAGGAAATTTTCCCTAGTCTTTTTTTTCTTGGGAGCTGTAGGGAAGATCTTTTACATTCACTTGAGGTAAAACAAACTGAAGCAGATAGGACCTTGCTTTATTGTCTTATCTACCGCAAAGCAAACTCAAGACTGCAGCACCCCTGAATGCTGCACTGCAGAATGAGCAAACCGGTCACTTAAAGTGGGAATAGAACTTATAGCCTTCTGTTCTTCTAGCACCAAAGGCAAGTGTGCTACCTGTTGAATCACTGACTGTGCTAATTGACAATAACTTCAGATCTGACCAAATGAATATTGCAAACCATTAAATAAACACAGCAGAAACTTGTACCCTGTATAGAACCAAGCACTACATGACAGACGATGCTAGACAAGCCTTAACATCAATCTATTTTCTTCTCTCCCTAATATACACCTCACCTATTCTTACAAACCTAAATATTACACTCGAAGCTCAATTCTCCTCCTGTTACAATAAAGTAGCCTCATTTGCTACCAACTTTATATATAGGACTTATCAGTGTAGAGCCCCAAAACAATGACAATGGCTTCAGCTACCCAACTATTTAACATACAGCTTAATACTGTGGACAATCTTATACAAGCACCAGAAAAAATGCCCAGAAGTAAAATATACCCCACAGCACTAATTTTACAAGTAGAGACCTTCACTCACTCTTAGTAATGACAGCAAGGTCTAATAACTCAACAGGCAACTCACCAAACTCCCATTACGTATCTACACTTCGGAACACTATATGCGTTGTAGTCATTGGTTTGTTCTGTTTCTTCTTGGCTTCTGGAACACCATCACAACATACCTAAAACACACCATTAAACTTTCTGCCTTCACGCCCTAATGAAAACAACACATGTAGCCATACATATGCTCCTAACTTCGATAATTCTATTTTCCTTTGTCAGCTCATACCCCCTCATCCCTTTATAACTTCTGTCTCCTTCACAACGAGTCTTTCTAGCAGTCCTCCTTCATTACCATCCTATCATTTTTAAACAACTTTATTAAAATCACACATATGCATTCATTTATAAGAGAAACAGACCATTATAAAATTTTTTGTCCTTTGTACAAATTATACAAATATTGCCTTAACAATTATTAACATTGTTTAGATTGCTCAGGTCCTGACTTCCCTGAAATATCACTCTTCCGGAACATTATTCTTTATGTATTTTTGCCACAGATGACATTTATTTCTATGTACTTTACTCTTTCCTTTTTAAGTCCTTTCCAACACGGAACAATCAGTTACAGTTGATTTTGTTTTTGCATTTCATTTCCTACTAATTGCTTTTTGGTAGCCAACAGCATTAAACTTAGCAGGGCCTTACTGTCTCTAGGTAATTCAGTTTCTGTATCCCAAATTTTATTTATTATTTATTTATTTTATTTAAAAGAGTTATTCAAACTGAAGGCTCGCCTGCTTTAGAAACAAATGTATACATTGTACATTACATTCTGCTTATTCACTAGAATATGTATGTATATAGTATATGTAACTAGTCTGAACTACTCAGTTACTGCTTACATTTCTATATTTTTTGTTTGTGAAATGTTTGTATTTCACCCTGGCTGAGTCTGAAATTGGTCCATATTGATCAATACACTACCCAGTAAACAAAAATAAAGAAATACATACATATATACATGCATAGAAACATATGTTTCCTGAGTTAAAATAATTTGTTCCCCTACCATTCTTCACAAAGTAGGCTGTAAGGAATTTCTAAAATCTATCATTGCATCACATTCCCAATAACATGCTCCCAGATACCCTTCTCTTTCCCAATATATGTCTAGCAACAGCTGCCTGCGAGTGAAAAAATTCTCTGAAGTCTGCTTCGGGTATTAAAATACTCATGTACACACTTCTATACAAAAATAATAAACCTTCAAGATTTTGTTGCATACTTGGAAGCCATACAGATATCCTCCCATTGTTTATTTGTTTACTGCCCTTCCATTCTCATTTGTCATTATTTTACATGTCTTACTAGTTATCCCTTTTTACTGCAGTTTCTGTTTTAGATTCATCTCTAAACTCACCCAGGACTGATGTTTCATTTAACACTCCCTTATCTCTTTCTCTAAGCCTGTTCACTCTTACAAATCCCTGATAGTGAAGGCAGTCTCCAACCCACAGTACAGACTTCTGCTCAGCCTCATCCCACTCTGTGATATTTTCCCTCCCAAATTAGTTGGTTCCTATGATCATTTTCACCAGTAACTTCCTTCTTCCTCTTGCCTGTTTTCTGTGCCCATACTTACAGTCATCCATACTGGTAAAGTTTTTTTCTCCATTCCCATACTGATTTAGTTCTCAAACTACTTTCTGTTACCTTGTACATTCTGTATGGGTGTATGAAGATATGTGAAGGTTGACAGCCTAGCCAGATAGAATTTTGCAGATAATTCTGTCATTTGTAAATATTAATGTAAGCCACAGGCTTGTTCTGTTAAATGTGAAAAGACTGTATTGGATGTTGAACTGCAAAAAAATGTAACAACAGTGCACTCTGCTGTAAGAAAGCTGATAAGTCAAGCATTTCATGACTACCACTGAGACAGCCAGGATGTCTGGATGAAGGAATTCTGGCTATTGTTTTGAGACCAGAGTTAATTGCTAGAATTTGCATGTATAATTTCTTTTATTGCTCTGGCTTCCTGACCAGCTGCAAGATCAAAAGGGCTATTAACCTCTGAGTTCTGTTAGCCTGGGAAAACCAGAAAATTGTTAAGAATGATGTAATGTGAAGCAGCACTGTGTTATCAATTTAAAGAGAGACAATCAGAGAGCATTTAGCATTTGTCTTGAGAACATCCAACTCACCAGCACTCTGCCTGTGTTCTATATGTAAGTTTATTTTAGAACTGTGTTTTCTCTTAGATATAGCTAGGAACTAGGAAGAGTAGATTAGTTTTTTTCTGTATTGATGTCAGAACTTTTCTACTGTATTATTTTAAGTATTTCTCTGTAATCTCTGAACTCTTGACTAGCACTGTGTAGTAAGAAGTATTGTCTTGTGTTTTTATTATTTATTATTAAATATTTAACATTTCAGCTATAACTGTTTTGTGTAGAGATAGTTTAAGCTCTAAGAGTACATTGCATGTATTTAGTGATATTGTACAAAGCCACTCCAATAGCCTTGCTGTTTAGTCACACTTATCATTTGGATAATAATATTGCACAAGTATAATTGGACACCCCTTCATGAGGGCCTTTTAGTAGCTGATAAATATTAGTGGGTGGTGGCAAGTGATACTACCATATAGTCTGGATAAAAGGGGCACAGCTGGAGAACCTATACCAGCCTTCCCCAGGACTGTCTGTGTGGCTGTATATAACTCTTACGTCAAAGTGTGTGTGTGTCAGCTACTTGGGCAAGGACACAAAGCACTGGTTGGACAGAGAGGGCGCTGGAGGTTTTAGCTTGCCCACTAGGCTGAGATCTGGACCCTATAGCTGTGCCAGCGGGGAGTCTTATTGGAGACCTGAAGAGAATGGGAGAATCCAGCCTCAGACTGACTGTGTGCTCTTAAGGGAAATTGTACTTTACTGTGTGTGTATTTATTATCCTTTCCCTATATGGACATCCCTCAATGGTGTTAGGGGTGAGGATTGAGGCTCCTTGATTGCTGGGTCAGTGCACGGGGTGTCACATATTAATTGTTTGGCAGTAGTGGGATATCTACACCACGTATTAATTGGTTGACAAATACTAATTGGCTTGTAGTGGTGTGGATAGTGAATCCCTGTAGCTTGTGTACAGTGAACTCTGATGGTGTTTTTGTACTCTAAATCAGCCACACAGTGAATACTCAGAGTTCAGTTCACAATTGTTTTTTCTTTTGTTAGCTTAGTTAGTCAGGGAGAGCAGGCAGGATGTCAGCAGAGGAGTACGGAAAGCTGACAGGGAGCCAGCTGGCTGAAATGTGCCAGGCTAGGGGACTGGTTCATGGAAACCTGACTAAGGCAGACACAATTGCATCTTTGGTCACAGCTGCATCAGAAAACAGCAACCAAGAGGATGATCAGACTGGCAGTGGAGATGTACAACACTCAGAGAATGGAGAGCTCAACTTTTCTACAGAGGACTTAAAAATCCATCTGGAGCTAATGAAACTTGAGTTGGAGGTCAAGCGTGCGGAAACAGAAGCAGCAGAGAGACTGAGGCATCTAGAGACTGAGGACAATGAGAAACTGTGATGTTTGCAGGCTGAGGAGAATGAGAAACTGCTATGCCTGGAAGCTGAGGAAAAGAAAAGGCAGAGGCAGCATGAAAAGGAGATGCTGACTCTTCACCAGAGTTATGGAGGTAATGGGGAAGGGAGTAACTGGACCCCAGAAGCACAAAAGGTTGGTAAATTTCTTTTGCAGTTTACAGAGGGGGATACTTTTTATAGTTTAATTCATATGTTTGAGAGGGTATTTAAACAGTATGATGTTGACCAAAGGCTCTGGGTATGGTTCCTGACCCCCTTACTCCATGGTAAAGCTCTAGCTGTGCTGTCTAAATTAACTGATTGTGAATGTTTTAATTATACTGTTGTTAAGAACTGTTTGTTAGAATTTTTTAAGCTAACACCTGGAACTTATAGAAAAAGGTTTCATGAGCATAGACACAAGGGAGATGAAAGTGTGTGTGAATATGTTGCTGAACTGAGCACTTATTTTCACAGGTGGGTGAGTGGATGTCAGGTCACCACCTTTGAAGGGCTGGCAGACCTTTTGGTGAGGATACAAGCCCTTAACACTTTGCCTGAGGACATGAGGATCTGGTTAGCTGATAGACAATGTGCTACTTTAGAGGAGTTGGGGAAGAAGGGAGACCTATACTTAGCAGGCAGGGCATCCCTGCTCAGGAAAGGAACCCCCAGTACTGCTCATGGGTCTAAAGTAGCCCATGGTGGGCAGCACAGACTGCCCCAACAGAATCTGCCAGTAGCAGGGAAAGCCACTAGTCTAGGTACACATCCAGGATCTAGGGTTAAATGTTTTGAGTGCAACCAGTGGGGCCATGTGGCATACAGATGTCCACGGAGGCAAGTTGGGGAACAAAAGGTGCGAGAGCCAGTAACTGGGAAAGACAAAATGCCAGTAGCAGGTTGTCTTGGGACAACAAGGGTACCAAACTACCACAAGAGGTTATATCCTATTGTAGTGAATGGCAAAGAGTCCATTGCTAAGAGAGACACAGCCTCTGACATAACCATTGTAAAGCCTGCAATAGTCACAGAGGAACACTACTTGCCTGGGCAGTCTACTCCAGTCAGAGCCTTAGGAGGGTCCCCATTCCAAATACCTTTGGCTAAGGCTCACCTTGACTGGGAGAGTGGAAAGAGAAGCCAGCAAGTAGTGTGTTTGAGGATATCCCTGCAGATGTCCTGATAGGGAATGATTTTGATAGTGCAGTACCATGTGCTTGTGCAGTTACTCGCAGTTAGGCTTGAAGACAAGCATGTGAGTCTGGTAGCCTGGGGGAGACCCAGACAGACTGCATACTTGCAGCTGGGGCTGGCGCGGTGGTTACTTCAGGGAGGGAGCTACCCTGTAGGAGTGAGACTGAAGGTGAGCCACAACTGCTTGTGGGTACTGATGTTCCCTTCGACAGAGGGAATGCAAGGTCCACGGAAACCTGACTAAGGCAGGCATGATTGCAGCTTAGGTCACAGCTGCATCAGAAAACAGCAACCAAGAGGATGATCAGACTGGCAGTGGAGATGTACAACACTCAGAGAATGGAGAGCTCAACTTTTCTACAGAGGACTTAAAAATCCATCTGGAGCTAATGAAACTTGAGTTGGAGGCCAAGTGTGTGGAAACAGAAGCAGCAGAGAGACTGAGGCATCTAGAGACTGAGGATAATGAGAAACTGTGACATTTGCAGGCTGAGGAGAATGAGAAACTGCTACGCCTGGAAGCTGAGGAAAAGGAAAGGCAGAGGCAGCATGAAAAGGATATGCTGACTCTTTGCCAGAGTTATGGAGGTAATGGGGAAGGGAGTAACTGGACCCCAGAAGCACAAAAGGTTAGTAAATTTCTTCTGCAGTTTACAGAGGGGGATAATTGTGATAGTTTAATTCATATGTTTGAGAGGGTATTTCAACAGTATGATGTTGACCAAAGGCTCTGGGTATGGTTCCTGACCCCCTTACTCCATGGTAAAGCTCTAGTTGTGCTGTCTAAATTAACTGATTGTGAATGTTTTAATTATACTGTTGTTAAGAACTGTTTGTTAGAATTTTTTAAGCTAACACCTGAAACTTATAGGAAAAAGTTTCATGAGCATAGACGCAAGGGAGATGGAAGTGTGTGTGAATATGTTGCTGAACTGAGCACTTATTTTCACAGGTGGGTGGGTGGATGTCAGGTCAACACCTTTGAAGGGCTGGCAGACCTTTTGGTGAGGGAACAAGCCCTTAGCACTTTGCCTGAGGACATGAAGATCTGGTTAGCTGATAGACAATGTGCTACGTCAGAGGAGTTGGGGAAGAAGGGAGACCTATACCTAGTAGGCAGGGCATCCCTGCTCAGGAAATGGACCCCCAGTACTGCTCATGGGTCTAAAGAAGCCCATGGTGGGCAGCACAGACTGCCCCAACAGAATCTTCCAGTAACAGGGGAAGCCACTAGTCTAGGTACATGTTCAGGATCTAGGGTTAAATGTTTTGAGTGCAACCAGTGGGGCCATGTGGCATACAGATGTCCATGGAGGCAAGTTGGGGAACAAAAGTTGCGGGAGCCAGTAAGTGGGAAAGACAAAATGCCAGTAGTAGGTTGTCTTGAGACAACAAGGGTACCAAACTACTACAAGAGGTTATATCCTATTGTAGTGAATGGCAAAGAGGCCATTGCTAAGAGAGACACAGTCTCTGACATAACCATTGTAAAGCCTGCAATGGTCACAGAGGAACACTACTTGCCTGGGCAGTCTACTCCAGTCAGAGCCTTAGGAGGGTCCCCATTGCAAATTCCTTTGGCTAAGGTTCACCTTGACTGGGAGAGTGGAAAGGGAAGCCAGCAAGTAGGTGTGTTTGAGGATATCCCTGCAGATGTTCTGATAGGGAATGATTTTGATAGTGCAGTACCATGTGCTTGTGCAGTTACTCGCAGTTAGGTTTGAAGACAAGCATGTGAGTCTGGTAGCCTGGGAGAGACCCAGACAGGCTGCATACTTGCAGCTGGGGCTGGCGAGGTGGTTACTTCAGGGAGGGAGATACCCTGTAGGAGTGAGACTGAAGGTGAGCCACAGCTGCTTGTGGGTACTGATGTTCCCTTCGACAGAGGGACTGCAAGGGTAGAGGTGAGTAGTAATACACAGGCTGACAGTGAGGGTCCGCTGTCAGAGGATACCAGACTTCCTGTGGAAGGGGAGTTGGGGAGGGTTACAAAGAGAGAGTTGAGACAGACTCAGCTCTCAGACCCTACACTGCAAGGCCTGAGGCAGGTAGCTAGGGAGGCACCTGATTCTCAAGGGAAGGGGGAATCTGTATACTGGGACAAAGGGTAGCTGTATAGAGAGTGGACCCCTGAGGGAGGACTAGAAGGTGAGAGGATACAGCAGTTGAAAGTGCCTAGAGCCTACCATCTGGTACTTCTAACCATATCCCATAATATTCCCTTTGCAGGTCATAGCTTCATAGGTTCATAGGTAGGTACTAGGCTATTGGCCCTAGGGCCTATATAAGCCTTGCCAAAAGGTACTCTGGCTTTCGCCACCCAAGAAAATAATTTTCCTGTGCCCCTGTTGTGCAGAGCAACAGAAGTGATCCCCAAGGTGAATTTCCTATCTCCCATCCAATCATCAAGATTTTTCTTGAAGAGTGCTAATGAGAAGCTTTGTTTGATATAGATAGGTAGTTTTTTCCAGAGTATGGGAAGTCTCTGGGACAGGAATCTAGCCCTTCAGCATGTTCTGTTTATTGTGGTGACAAGGTTTAGGTCCCTAGATCATGTAGCTCGGAGGGATTGGGATTTCTTTAAGTGGAGCATGTCCAACAGCTCTGGGTTTGACATAGCTTTGTATGTTAGGCAGAGATCGCCTCTGAGTAGGCGATATGCAATGGAGTAAATCTGGAGTTTTTTGAGATGGTCTGCATAAGACAACTGTTTGAGGCTGGTAATCCTCTTTGTGAGGTATTTCTGCAGCTTTTCCAGTTGTTGTAGATGTCGTGTGAGGTACATACCAAATGGAGCGTTGTACTCTATAATGGGTCTAATGAGTGACAAGTAGAGGGGAACAATGAACTCTTTTTTCCTGGATGAGAAACCTTTCGTGATGTGGTGTGCCATGTAGAAAGATTTCCTGACTACTGTGGCGATGTGTTTATCAAAGGAGAGACTACTGTCCACCTGTGTCCCAAGGTCTGTTATTACACTTTCGGTGTTAAATAGAATACCGCCTATGTGGTAGTTCATGGGTACAGAGTTTTTACCAAAAGGGATGACAATGCACTTTTTGGCATTGAGCTTGAGTCCATGGCTTTGACACCAGGCATCTGTCTCAGTGAGGCCCTTTTGTAGGATGTCCACATCATTAGGAGTTTTGATTATGGCTCCTAGTTTACAGTCATCGGCGAAATTTGTTAGCCAAAGACCTTCTGTGTTAGCCTGTACTTCAGAGAAGTAGATATCAAACAGGAGAGGACCCAGGATTGAACCCTGTGGTACTCCACTTGCCACTGGTCTGAAGTTGGATTTGGAGTCTGCTACTTTCACAGTGTGGGTTCTGTCAGTGAGTCAGTTGGCAACCCATCTTGTGACATAGGGATTTATACCTAGTTTAGTGAGTTTATCTATAATTCTAGAGTGGGGGGATGGTGTTGAAACCTTGGCAAGATCTAGATTGGCTGTGTGAACCACCTTACCCTCATCTATGGTTTTGGTGACTGCTTCAAAGAAGTATATTAGGTTTAGGAGACATGAGCTGCCTTTTACAAACCCGAACTGGGTGGGGTCCAGAGTTTGGAGATTACCAATGTCATTGTTTATAAGTTCCATGTTGATATGTTCCATAGCCTTGCAGACCAGGCTCATCAGGCTAATGGGATGGTAGTTCCTGGGGTCCATGGTGGCTCCCCCTTTATGGAGTGGGATAACCATTGCTGTGCGCCATTCAGTGGGCACATATCCTGAAGTGAGGCAATGATTGAACATGGTACTTAGGTGGGGTGCCAGTTCATTAAGTAGTTCATGTAGAACGCAGCCTGGGATGTTGTCAGGTCCCATAGATGCTGTGTTCATGGCTTTGGAGAGTGTGTTTTTTACCTGTGCAGCCATGATTACAGGAACTTTCCATTCTTCCAGTATAGAGATGGGCCCTTTAGGGGATGAGGCAAATATTTGTCTGGGCATAAAACATACAAAGAAACATATTATGCAGAACTTCTATTGACTTAGAATTTCCAGAGATGTAACAGGGTACTGCAGGACCTGTGAGCAGTGCCAAAAGGTAGACAAGGCAGGAGATAAGGTGAGAGCTCCTTTGATGCCTTTGCCTGTGATTGGGGAGCTATTTCAGAGGGTAGTTATGGATATTGTGTGGCCTCTGAGTACCCCAAGTTCCACAGGGAAAAAGTATATCCTAGTGGTAGTAGATTATGCTACAAGATACTATGAGGCAGTGGCTTTGTCCTCCTTTGAGGCAGAAAAGGTGGCAAATGCTTTGTTAGAGATTTTCAGCAGGGTAGGTTTCCCAAAAGAAATACTGACTAACAGAGGTGCCAATTTCATGTCAGATCTGCTGGCTTGTCTGTGGAAGTACTGTGGGTGAAGCACCGGAAAACCACCCCTTACCATCCTCAGACTAATGGTCTCGTTGAGAGGTTAAACTCTACAATCAAGTCCATGCTACAGGCATTTGCAGACCAGTTTAAGAGGGAGTGGAACAAATATTTGCCCCATCTGTTGTTTGCTTATAGAGAGGTTCCCCAGGAATCCACAGGGTTTTCACCCTTTGAGTTGTTGTATGGGCATAGGGTCAGGGGACCTCTAGATTTCATTCGTTATGAGTGGGAAGGTGAGTGTGAATCTCACAAGGTGTCTGTTGTGGCATATGTCCTAAACCTCAGGTCAAGGGTCAGAGTACTCATGGGTCTGGCCCAGGAGAACCTGGCAGAAGCCCAACAACAGAAAAAGATATGGTATGACAGGAATGCTCGAGCTAGAGAGTATGCTGTAGGGCAGCAGGTAATGCTTCTCATTCCTGATAGACACAACAAGCTGCAAGCAGCTTGGGAGGGACCCTACAAGGTGGTAAGAAAGGTAAGTGATGTTAACTACATGGTAGAACTGCTAGGCAGGATGCAGGAACACAAATGGTACCATGTTAACATGATGAAACCTTACCATGATAGGGAGGCCCTTGTGCTGAGCATTTGCAGCAGATTGCAGGAGGAGGCTGAGAGAGATCTGGTGACTGATCTCCTCAGTGAGGCTGTCCCAGCAGCTATCTTCTACCTAGGTTCAAGAAATCCAAGCAGTGTTACAGGAGTTTGGGAACATGTTCACTGTGAAATCAAGGTGCACCCACCTGGTGCAGCACCAGGTGGATACAGGACCCCAAAGACCTATTAGGCAGGCCCCTTATAGGGAGCCTGAGAGAGTCAAACAGACTCTGAGGGAGGAGATACAGGAAATGTTGGAACTAGGGGTAGTTCAAGAGTCCAACAGTTCCTGGGCCTCACCAGTGGTGCTGGTGCCAAAGAAGGATGGCAGCATCAGGTTCTGTGTGGACTACATGAAATTAAATAGTCACACTAAGTCAGATGCTTACCCCATGCCTAGGACAGATGAGGCCCTAGAGCAGCTGGGTGGGGCTAAGTATCTTAAAACCATTGATCTTGCCAAGGGTTACTGGCAGGTCCCCTTGACTCCAAGTGCTAGAGAGAAGTCAGCCTTTGTGACTCCTTTCGGCTTGTATGAGTTCACAAAGAAGCCCTTTGGGATGAAAAATGCCCCAGCAACTTTCCAGAGGCTGGTAGATCACATCCTAGCAGGAGCAGGAGTGTTTGCCCTTGCTTATCTAGATGATATTGCCATCTACTGCCATTCCTGGCAAGAGCACCTTCAACATGTCAGGGAGGTGATGGCAGACTACAGAGGGCAGGGTTGACCATTAAGCCCAGCAAATGTCAGGTGGGTATGGCAGTGGTCTCCTACCTGGGACAAAGAGTGGGGAGAGGTACGATCAGGCCAGAACCTGCCAAAGTTGAAGCCATTCAGGCATGGCCTGCACCTGTTACCAAAAAGCAGGTGAGGGCATTCTTAGGGACAGCAGGGTACTACAGAAAGTTTGTCCCCAGTTATACTATCATAGCTGCTCCCCTCACAGACCAGACAAGGAAAAACAGGCCAGATAAGGTAGTGTGGACCACAGCATGTGAGCAGGTATTCCAGAAGCTTAAAGAAGCTTTGGGTGGACCCCCTGTGTTAGCCAGTCCAGATTACAGCAACAAATTTGTTGTGCAGTTGGATGCTTTGAACCCATGGGGTGGGGGCTGTACTTAGCCAGATTTCTTCAGAGGGAGAAGAGCACCCAGTGCTTTATCTCAGTCATAGGCTCCAACCCAGGGAGGAATGCTATGCAGCTGTAGAAAAGGAATGTCTAACCATAGTGTCGGCACTGCAGAAACTTCAGCCTTATCTGTATGGAAGAAAATTCACGATAGTGACAGATCACAATCCCCTAATATGGTTACACAGAGCCAGCCAACAAAATGCCAAGTTGCTAAGATAGAGCCTAGGGTTACAAGCATATGATATGTCAGTGCAGAACCACAGTGGGATTAGCAATGCCAACGCAGATGGGCTCTCAAGACAGGGAATGGGGTAAGGTACACTCAGATAGACCTAACCCTCTCAAGCAACGTTTCTCAAGGGACGCTTGAAAACTAGCTTGAGTTCTCTGGGGGGGGGGGGTGTGAAGATAGGTGAAGGCTGGCAGCCTAGCCAGATAGAATTTTGTAGATAATTCTGTCATTTGTAAATATTAATATAAGCCACAGGGTTGTTCTCTTAAATGTGAAAAGACTATATTGGATGTTGAACTGCAAAAAAATTCAACAACAGTGCACTCTGCAGTAAGAAAGCTGATAAGTCAAGCATTTCATGACTGTCTTTGATCTCAGGGCTCAGAGCCAAGCTGTCTGGATGAAGGAATTCTGGCTATTGTTTTGAGATCAGAGTTAATTGCTAGAATTTGCATGCATCATTTCTTTTATTGCTCTGGCTTCCTGACCACCTGCAAGATCAAAAGGGCTATTAACCTTTGAGTTCTGTTAGCCTGGGAAAACCAGGAGATTGTTAAGAATGGTGTAATGTGAAGCAGCACTAAGTTATCAATTTAAAGAGAGAGAATCAAAGAACATTTAGCATTTGTCTTGAGAACATCCAACATCACCAGCACTGCTTTCTGTATATGTAAGTTTATTTTAGAACTTTGTTTTCTCTTAGATATAGCTAGGAACTAGGAAGATTAGATTAGATTTTTTCTGTATTGATGTCAGAACTTTTCTACTGTATTATGTTAAGTATTTCTCTGTGATCTCTGAACTCTTGACTAGCACTGTGTAGTAAGAAGTATTGTCTTTTGTTTTTATTATTTATTATTAAATATTTTTAAACCTTTCATCTGTGGCTGTTTTATGTAGAGATAATTTAAGCTCTAAGAGTACATTGCATGTATTTAGTGATATTGTACAAAACCAGTCCACTAGCCTTGCTGTTCAGTCACACTTACCATTTGGATAATAACATTGCACAAGTATAATTGGACACCCTTTCATAAGGGCCTTTTAGTAGCTTATAAATAGGAATACATTCATTTGAGCATCCACACTAACTTCGAATGTGTAACGCTGAATCGGAATGTCGCATTTCAAAGTGGCGAATGGTCAGAATGTCATACAAAACACCGAATGCAACATTTCTGACCACTCTACCACCTAAAGAAGTGCTACCATGTGTCAAAAAGGGGAGATATTGTGTGTTTCGCACATATTGCATTTGGAAAAAGGAGAATTTGCTGCGCTGCTTTCAAACATTTCCTGGTCGGCCATCCACTGGCTGACCAAATGTATGTATACCGATAAATATTAATGGGTGGTGGCAAGTGATAATACAGTATAGTCTGGGTAAAAGGAGCACAGCTGGAGAACCTGTGCCAGGCTTCCCCAGGGGTGTCTGTGTGGTTGTATATAAGTCTTACCTCAAAGTGTGTGTGTGTGACAGCTCCTTGGGCAGGGACACAAAGCACTGGTTGGACAGAGAGGGTGCTGGAGGTTATAGCTTGCCCACTAGGCTGAGATCTGGACCCTATATTTGTGCCAGTGGGGAGTCTTATTGGGGACCTGGAGAGAAAGGGAGAAACCAGCCCCAGAGTGACTGTGATCTCTGTGTGCTCTTAAGGGAAATTGTACTTTACTATGTGAGTATTTGTTATCCTTTCCCTATATGGATGCCCCTCACTGGTGTTAGTGGTGAGGATTGAGGCTCCTTGATTGCTGGGCCACTGCACGGGTGTCACAGGGTGTTGCTATTTTCCTTAAGTGCCTACATTCAAAATCCTATTCTCTCTTTATTTCATGAACCCCCCCTCCACGATTTCAACATAATTTCTTTCCACTTTGATTTGTAGTTTCCTGCTTATGGTATGCAGAACATAAACTGTGTTGCAATAAATTATCTCTTCAAATCTGATATCCTAAACCTCCTTGTTCTTTGGGGAAAAACAATTTATTTTGTTTAACTCTTGCCCTCTTTACTTTCCAAATAAATTCCTTCAAGTCTTTATTAATTATGGTCCACACCTTCTCCTCTGGTTGATAAAAATATCCTTGACATGTATAGAATAACAAGGGGACATGAAACAAATTCCACTCCTATTTTAAACATAGTTTTGCATTTCAATTTCTTTCTGACCTTTTCACTTTATCCATCTCCTTCAGATGCTCTCCACCACTCTCATAACCAGCTTCTATCTCAGTATGTACCCTAATATTCTTACCCCCATTACCATTGACTCATCAGCTATACAATGCCTTCCTTATCTTTCTGGCTTTAACTATTATCTATGGACCAACTAACATTTCATACTCTTTATCCCAACGTTATTTATTCCTAACATCAATACTCTAACCTTCCTTACCCATTTCTTAGAAGTTGCATCTAATATCTGCTTGTCACATATGTTGAGCATAAACTGTTTACATACTAAATGTTTTATACTTAGAATTTAACATCATGTATAAAATATCTGTTTTATCCTTGTATAGTGTCACTACAAAACAATTACCTGTATGTATCTAGTGGTCGTAAGAACTAGCTATGTAATGTACCTTTGTAAAATTTTGTTTCATCAGAAGTATCTTAAATATATTGCTGGAGCTTTTATCCCAGAGCTTCCTCTGAAAATGGGCTTTGTCCAGTCAGATTTTCCTGATCAGCAAACACCAATATAAACAAATAAATAAATACATAAATAGCCTGTCCCATTCCAACTTCACAAGCCAAACATTTACAGGGATGGTAGTGATAAATGAAGGAAACTCTTGAAAGTCAGTAAATGGCTGTGTAAATGATGATCCCTTCCAAATGACCTTTTTCTTGGTGGAGGGGAATGAATAGGCTAATTGGCCAGGAGGGGGCTGATATTCAAAAAGCAGCAGGGGCAAAGAGTGGTAAAACAGAGTGATACTGCACTGCTGTAGTAAGAATTCAAACAGTATCTTTGGTCAAGGGATCACTTAAAACCACACTTCTGTGGGAATAACCCAGAGATGTATGATGCTGGCTAGACATTAAATAGCCAAGAGAGATCAAAGCACAAGAGATCAAACCTCTTTTGGTGACACCACAAAAGACAGTGAGGTTTGTTTGTTTGTGTCTTTCGGCTTTTCCCAGTTAGGGGTCGCCACAGCGGAACTCCGGTCCGCTAATGATTGGCAGTAGATTTTTACGTGCTGGCTTGCCGGGCCTAATGCACAACCTTCAATGAAGGAATGCCCATTCACACATGTCGCCACACAGAAGACGCTCTAACTGAGAATCGAACAAGCAACGTCTAACTGTGAGGCGACAACGCTACCGCAGCACCACCACCGCAGTGATACAAAAGGCAGTGAGGTAATGTCCTAAAATACATCTTGGCAAATGTAGATCTGCAGAATGTAAGTTAAATCTAATTATACAATGATCCCCCCATTAATATTCCAAAACGTGCACGGTGATTGGCCAAAGTGCCCGTTGTAAATCCCACAATATTCCAATGGAAAAAGGTCCGGTCGTCCAAACTTTTTTCCGTTGGTATAAAGTGTCCAAAACTTTTTTTTTTTTAATAAAAAAAAAAAAAACGGAGACTTTCTTTTCTCTGTTGCTTCCGTTTCAAAGCATTGATGTACTGAGTATGCATGGGAACGCAAGTCCCATACTCATGTGCAGTACATCAACAAAGGAAGCAGTATACCAATAGCCATGGAAGAAAAGTAATGCCCCATTATACAAAGACATTATTTAAGAAAAGTAAGTATTTTTTTCTTAAATAATCTCATTGTATAATAGCTTTGCCATCATGATTAAACCACGCCAATTGTGGGTAAATCTTCCATATACCACACCACGTTGCTGGTTATTGCTTAATTAACATACTTTACAGTAGAGGTACTTATTGTAACAAGATAATACAAAATTAAGTTTATCTAATGTTGACCAGTATTTGTTGCCAAAGCTGCTACGTCCCTTTGAGGGGGTGGCTATGGTCATTATACCAACTGCTAGATATTTACTGCAATTCAGAGGTCACTGCAACTTATTTATTTCATCTCTTTATTGTTTGCTAACTTGGAGAATGGACTGATCTGGAGGGGGGGGGGAGGCTTTGTAGCTATGACCCAGGCCAAAGGTGCATATCACATTGATTGCTCCAATTAGAGTTACAAGCACTGTTTTCTGTAAGGAAAGGCAGTGCTAGAAATATTACTACAGTAGATATCTTTGTAACCTTGGAGTTAGAATAAATATGGAACAGATATGGGGACCACAGACTCCCACATTTGGGGGTATAGATGACTTTGCCTTCTCCATAATCTTGATTACATTTACTGCATATGTGCATTTATACAGGTTTGTGATGTTTTCAATTGTGTATTTTCAATGATTCAGATACTTAACTAAATACTATTTTATTGACTTAACAGTTTGCTGGGTTTTCATCCCTTTTTCTCCTGTAATACATTTATGCATGTGTTTATCTTTAAAATAACAGCAACAAGATGTAAACATTGACTTGCCATCTTGATGTGCTTCCTTCCTTTCAGAAATTACCTATCTGCAAATGTTTATGTTTAAGTGTGCTTCCTTCCTTTCAGAAATTACCTATCTGCAAATGTTTATGTTTAAGTGTGCTTCCTTCCCCTTCCTTTCAGAAATTACCTATCTGCAAATGTTTATGTTTAAGTGTGCTTCCTTCCTTTCAGAAATTACCTATCTGCAAATGTTTATGTTTAAGTGTGCTTCCTTCCTTTCAGAAATTACCTATCTGCAAATGTTTATGTTTAAGTGTGCTTCCTTCCTTTCAGAAATTACCTATCTGCAAATGTTTATGTTTAAGTCACCTGCAGGACAGTAGTAGGACCTTTACACGGTTTGATCTACAAATACGTTGATTTTTCGAGAAGTTGTGCTCATGCCTTCATGAGTCATCTTTTTTTGTTTATATACACTGCAGTAAACCCAAAAATGAAACCATTTTAAAGGCTGCAGAACAATCCTCACCTAACGGGTAGGGCCCTGCTGTTGTAGCTCTGAATAAAGAGCATACGTCAGACTCATACGTAAGTCTCCTAAGCCATTGGTGTTTTACTTATTTAATTCATTGAGAAAAAAAAAGGAATCCCTCGGGTCATGATAAACTGAACGTGTCACAACTTATCTTATCAAACTTCATCCCTTTTCTGCCACAGTAATATGACATCAGAGGTAGGGATAAAGCAAGCTTAAAAACAATTTATTTTACTCAATTTTGATTAAGCAAATCTCATTGCATGAAATTTTGATAATTAATTTCAACAATTCATCACGAGTCCAGCAGAAAAGTAATTACTTCTTGACATTTTAGTTATCCTTTAGGGATCTTTCTTCCCACTTCCCATATAGCTGAGGTTAAATCCTTGTCCAGCTAACAGTCCAGGACACTATTTTGGGGATCAGACAAAAATAGAAGCTTAATTTTTCACACCAGTAGAAAATGTACTAACATACATATACTTCAAGAGAAGAAAATACATTTACAGTTAGAAGAAAATAAAGTTAAAATGGAAAATTCTGCAGACTTGTCTGGCTGGAGTTATGTACATTTTTCATTACAGGGGTGATGAAATGGTTGACAGCAGTGGTGGGGCTGCAGGGGGGCATGTGCCCCCCTTTTGAAACTGGGTGTACTGGTCTCTGGAGATGGAATACAAAAAATACTTTTTAAAAAATAATTTAAAATTAATCTTTCATGACCATAGCAAAACTGCAAACTGCCCTGCCCCTGGAGTTGTGGAAAAGATCAAACCAAACAAAAAAAAAATAATAAAAATCTTTTTAGAGTAATTTCAATGCAATTTTTTGTACATCAAAGTGCAAACTCAAACTGCAGACCAATCAGCCAATGCTACCTATCTTCCTTTTACCCTTACCTTGTGGTTAGGTAAGGTAAGATAACTAAGGCAGTAGGGTTGCAGGATCAGAGTGAGTTTGCACATGGGCGGCAACTGGCAAAACAAGCTGCAAAGCTAATGAACTGCAAGAGCCCTAATACATTAGACAGAACTGGAGAGTTCCATTCTAAGAGAGCTATTGTTGCCTTTTGAATGAACGTTTCCTGTTACAGTCACTGCGATGCAGTAGTGTAACATAGCTGATGCAGTAATGCAACATGCCTGATGCAGTAGTGTAACATAGCTGATGCAGTAGTGTAACATACCTGATGCAGTAGTGTAACATAGCTGATGCAGTAGTGTAACATACCTGATGCAGTAGTGTAACATAGCTGATGCAGTAGTGTAACATAGCTGATGCAGTAGTGTAACATAGCTGATGCAGTAGTGTAACATACCTGATGCAGTAGTGTAACATAGCTGATGCAGTAGTGTAACATACCTGATGCAGTAGTGTAACATAGCTGATGCAGTAGTGTAACATACCTGATGCAGTAGTGTAACATAGCTGATGCAGTAGTGTAACATAGCTGATGCAGTAGTGTAACATACCTGATGCAGTAGTGTAACATAGCTGATGCCATAGTGTAACACACATGATGCAGTAATGTAACATACCTGATGCAGTAGTGTAACATAGCTGATGCAGTAATGTAACATACCTGATGCAGTAGTGTAACATACCTGATGCAGTAGTGTAACATACCTGATGCAGTAGTGTAACATAGCTGATGCAGTAGTGTAACATACCTGATGCAGTAGTGTAACATAGCTGATGCAGTAGTGTAACATACCTGATGCAGTAGTGTAACATAGCTGATGCAGTAGTGTAACATAGCTGATGCAGTAGTGTAACATACCTGATGCAGTAGTGTAACATACCTGATGCAGTAGTGTAACATAGCTGATGCAGTAGTGTAACATAGCTGATGCAGTAGTGTAACATACCTGATGCAGTAGTGTAACATAGCTGATGCAGTAGTGTAACATAGCTGATGCAGTAGTGTAACATACCTGATGCAGTAGTGTAACATAGCTGATGCAGTAGTGTAACATACCTGATGCAGTAGTGTAACATAGCTGATGCAGTAGTGTAACATACCTGATGCAGTAGTGTAACATAGCTGATGCAGTAGTGTAACATAGCTGATGCAGTAGTGTAACATACCTGATGCAGTAGTGTAACATAGCTGATGCAGTAGTGTAACATAGCTGATGCAGTAGTGTAACATACCTGATGCAGTAGTGTAACATAGCTGATGCAGTAGTGTAACATAGCTGATGCAGTAGTGTAACATAGCTGATGCAGTAGTGTAACATAGCTGATGCAGTAGTGTAACATACCTGATGCAGTAGTGTAACATAGCTGATGCAGTAGTGTAACATAGCTGATGCAGTAGTGTAACATACCTGATGCAGTAGTGTAACATACCTGATGCAGTAGTGTAACATAGCTGATGCAGTAGTGTAACATAGCTGATGCAGTAGTGTAACATACCTGATGCAGTAGTGTAACATAGCTGATGCAGTAGTGTAACATAGCTGATGCAGTAGTGTAACATAGCTGATGCAGTAGTGTAACATAGCTGATGCAGTAGTGTAACATACCTGATGCAGTAGTGTAACATAGCTGATGCAGTAGTGTAACATACCTGATGCAGTAGTGTAACATACCTGATGCAGTAGTGTAACATACCTGATGCAGTAGTGTAACATAGCTGATGCAGTAGTGTAACATAGCTGATGCAGTAGTGTAACATAGCTGATGCAGTAGTGTAACATACCTGATGCAGTAGTGTAACATAGCTGATGCAGTAGTGTAACATAGCTGATGCAGTAGTGTAACATAGCTGATGCAGTAGTGTAACATAGCTGATGCAGTAGTGTAACATACCTGATGCAGTAGTGTAACATAGCTGATGCAGTAGTGTAACATACCTGATGCAGTAGTGTAACATAGCTGATGCAGTAGTGTAACATACCTGATGCAGTAGTGTAACATACCTGATGCAGTAGTGTAACATAGCTGATGCAGTAGTGTAACATACCTGATGCAGTAGTGTAACATAGCTGATGCAGTAGTGTAACATACCTGATGCAGTAGTGTAACATAGCTGATGCAGTAGTGTAACATAGCTGATGCAGTAGTGTAACATAGCTGATGCAGTAGTGTAACATACCTGATGCAGTAGTGTAACATAGCTGATGCAGTAGTGCAGTAGTGTAACATACCTGATGCAGTAGTGTAGTGTAACATACCTGATGCAGTAGTGTAACATAGCTGATGCAGTAGTGTAACATACCTGATGCAGTAGTGTAACATAGCTGATGCAGTAGTGTAACATAGCTGATGCAGTAGTGTAACATACCTGATGCAGTAGTGTAACATAGCTGATGCAGTAGTGTAACATACCTGATGCAGTAGTGTAACATAGCTGATGCAGTAGTGTAACATACCTGATGCAGTAGTGTAACATAGCTGATGCAGTAGTGTAACATACCTGATGCAGTAGTGTAACATAGCTGATGCAGTAGTGTAACATAGCTGATGCAGTAGTGTAACATAGCTGATGCAGTAGTGTAACATAGCTGATGCAGTAGTGTAACATACCTGATGCAGTAGTGTAACATAGCTGATGCAGTAGTGTAACATACCTGATGCAGTAGTGTAACATAGCTGATGCAGTAGTGTAACATAGCTGATGCAGTAGTGTAACATACCTGATGCAGTAGTGTAACATACCTGATGCAGTAGTGTAACATACCTGATGCAGTAGTGTAACATAGCTGATGCAGTAGTGTAACATACCTGATGCAGTAGTGTAACATACCTGATGCAGTAGTGTAACATACCTGATGCTGTAGTGTAACATAGCTGATGCAGTAATGTAACATACCTGATGCAGTAGTGTAACATACCTGATGCAGTAGTGTAACATAGCTGATGCAGTAGTGTAACATAGCTGATGCAGTAGTGTAACATAGCTGATGCAGTAGTGTAACATACCTGATGCAGTAGTGTAACATAGCTGATGCAGTAGTGTAACATACCTGATGCAGTAGTGTAACATAGCTGATGCAGTAGTGTAACATAGCTGATGCAGTAGTGTAACATACCTGATGCAGTAGTGTAACATAGCTGATGCAGTAGTGTAACATAGCTGATGCAGTAGTGTAACATAGCTGATGCAGTAGTGTAACATACCTGATGCAGTAGTGTAACATACCTGATGCAGTAGTGTAACATAGCTGATGCAGTAGTGTAACATAGCTGATGCAGTAGTGTAACATACCTGATGCAGTAGTGTAACATACCTGATGCAGTAGTGTAACATACCTGATGCAGTAGTGTAACATAGCTGATGCAGTAGTGTAACATACCTGATGCAGTAGTGTAACATACCTGATGCAGTAGTGTAACATAGCTGATGCAGTAGTGTAACATAGCTGATGCAGTAGTGTAACATACCTGATGCAGTAGTGTAACATACCTGATGCAGTAGTGTAACATAGCTGATGCAGTAGTGTAACATAGCTGATGCCGTAGTGTAACATACCTGATGCAGTAATGTAACATACCTGAAGCAGTAGTGTAACATAGCTGATGCAGTAACATAGCTGATGCAGTAGTGTAACATACCTGATGCAGTAGTGTAACATAGCTGATGCAGTAGTGTAACATACCTGATGCAGTAGTGTAACATAGCTGATGCAGTAGTGTAACATACCTGATGCAGTAGTGTAACATACCTGATGCAGTAGTGTAACATACCTGATGCAGTAGTGTAACATAGCTGATGCAGTAGTGTAACATACCTGATGCAGTAGTGTAACATACCTGATGCAGTAGTGTAACATAGCTGATGCAGTAGTGTAACATAGCTGATGCAGTAGTGTAACATACCTGATGCAGTAGTGTAACATACCTGATGCAGTAGTGTAACATAGCTGATGCAGTAGTGTAACATAGCTGATGCAGTAGTGTAACATAGCTGATGCAGTAGTGTAACATACCTGATGCAGTAGTGTAACATAGCTGATGCAGTAGTGTAACATACCTGATGCAGTAGTGTAACATAGCTGATGCAGTAGTGTAACATACCTGATGCAGTAGTGTAACATAGCTGATGCAGTAGTGTAACATACCTGATGCAGTAGTGTAACATAGCTGATGCAGTAGTGTAACATACCTGATGCAGTAGTGTAACATAGCTGATGCAGTAGTGTAACATACCTGATGCAGTAGTGTAACATAGCTGATGCAGTAGTGTAACATAGCTGATGCAGTAGTGTAACATACCTGATGCAGTAGTGTAACATACCTGATGCAGTAGTGTAACATACCTGATGCAGTAGTGTAACATAGCTGATGCAGTAGTGTAACATACCTGATGCAGTAGTGTAACATACCTGATGCAGTAGTGTAACATAGCTGATGCAGTAGTGTAACATAGCTGATGCAGTAGTGTAACATACCTGATGCAGTAGTGTAACATACCTGATGCAGTAGTGTAACATACCTGATGCAGTAGTGTAACATAGCTGATGCAGTAGTGTAACATACCTGATGCAGTAGTGTAACATAGCTGATGCAGTAGTGTAACATAGCTGATGCAGTAGTGTAACATACCTGATGCAGTAGTGTAACATAGCTGATGCAGTAGTGTAACATAGCTGATGCAGTAGTGTAACATACCTGATGCAGTAGTGTAACATAGCTGATGCAGTAGTGTAACATAGCTGATGCAGTAGTGTAACATACCTGATGCAGTAGTGTAACATACCTGATGCAGTAGTGTAACATAGCTGATGCAGTAGTGTAACATAGCTGATGCAGTAGTGTAACATACCTGATGCAGTAGTGTAACATACCTGATGCAGTAGTGTAACATACCTGATGCAGTAGTGTAACATAGCTGATGCAGTAGTGTAACATACCTGATGCAGTAGTGTAACATACCTGATGCAGTAGTGTAACATACCTGATGCAGTAGTGTAACATAGCTGATGCAGTAGTGTAACATAGCTGATGCAGTAGTGTAACATACCTGATGCAGTAGTGTAACATAGCTGATGCAGTAGTGTAACATAGCTGATGCAGTAGTGTAACATAGCTGATGCAGTAGTGTAACATACCTGATGCAGTAGTGTAACATACCTGATGCAGTAGTGTAACATACCTGATGCAGTAGTGTAACATACCTGATGCAGTAGTGTAACATACCTGATGCAGTAGTGTAACATACCTGATGCAGTAGTGTAACATAGCTGATGCAGTAGTGTAACATACCTGATGCAGTAGTGTAACATAGCTGATGCAGTAGTGTAACATACCTGATGCAGTAGTGTAACATAGCTGATGCAGTAGTGTAACATACCTGATGCAGTAGTGTAACATAGCTGATGCAGTAGTGTAACATAGCTGATGCAGTAGTGTAACATAGCTGATGCAGTAGTGTAACATACCTGATGCAGTAGTGTAACATAGCTGATGCAGTAGTGTAACATACCTGATGCAGTAGTGTAACATAGCTGATGCAGTAGTGTAACATACCTGATGCAGTAGTGTAACATACCTGATGCAGTAGTGTAACATACCTGATGCAGTAGTGTAACATACCTGATGCAGTAGTGTAACATACCTGATGCAGTAGTGTAACATACCTGATGCAGTAGTGTAACATACCTGATGCAGTAGTGTAACATACCTGATGCAGTAGTGTAACATAGCTGATGCAGTAGTGTAACATACCTGATGCAGTAGTGTAACATAGCTGATGCAGTAGTGTAACATACCTGATGCAGTAGTGTAACATAGCTGATGCAGTAGTGTAACATACCTGATGCAGTAGTGTAACATAGCTGATGCAGTAGTGTAACATACCTGATGCAGTAGTGTAACATACCTGATGCAGTAGTGTAACATACCTGATGCAGTAGTGTAACATAGCTGATGCAGTAGTGTAACATACCTGATGCAGTAGTGTAACATAGCTGATGCAGTAGTGTAACATACCTGATGCAGTAGTGTAACATACCTGATGCAGTAGTGTAACATACCTGATGCAGTAGTGTAACATAGCTGATGCAGTAGTGTAACATAGCTGATGCAGTAGTGTAACATACCTGATGCAGTAGTGTAACATACCTGATGCAGTAGTGTAACATAGCTGATGCAGTAGTGTAACATACCTGATGCAGTAGTGTAACATAGCTGATGCAGTAGTGTAACATACCTGATGCAGTAGTGTAACATACCTGATGCAGTAGTGTAACATAGCTGATGCAGTAGTGTAACATAGCTGATGCAGTAGTGTAACATAGCTGATGCAGTAGTGTAACATACCTGATGCAGTAGTGTAACATAGCTGATGCAGTAGTGTAACATAGCTGATGCAGTAGTGTAACATACCTGATGCAGTAGTGTAACATACCTGATGCAGTAGTGTAACATAGCTGATGCAGTAGTGTAACATACCTGATGCAGTAGTGTAACATAGCTGATGCAGTAGTGTAACATACCTGATGCAGTAGTGTAACATACCTGATGCAGTAGTGTAACATACCTGATGCAGTAGTGTAACATAGCTGATGCAGTAGTGTAACATAGCTGATGCAGTAGTGTAACATACCTGATGCAGTAGTGTAACATACCTGATGCAGTAGTGTAACATAGCTGATGCAGTAGTGTAACATACCTGATGCAGTAGTGTAACATACCTGATGCAGTAGTGTAACATACCTGATGCAGTAGTGTAACATAGCTGATGCAGTAGTGTAACATACCTGATGCAGTAGTGTAACATAGCTGATGCAGTAGTGTAACATAGCTGATGCAGTAGTGTAACATAGCTGATGCAGTAGTGTAACATACCTGATGCAGTAGTGTAACATACCTGATGCAGTAGTGTAACATACCTGATGCAGTAGTGTAACATAGCTGATGCAGTAGTGTAACATACCTGATGCAGTAGTGTAACATACCTGATGCAGTAGTGTAACATACCTGATGCAGTAGTGTAACATAGCTGATGCAGTAGTGTAACATAGCTGATGCAGTAGTGTAACATACCTGATGCAGTAGTGTAACATACCTGATGCAGTAGTGTAACATACCTGATGCAGTAGTGTAACATACCTGATGCAGTAGTGTAACATAGTGTAACATACCTGATGCAGTAATGTAACATACCTGATGCAGTAGTGTAACATAGCTGATGCAGTAGTGTAACATAGCTGATGCAGTAGTGTAACATAGCTGATGCAGTAGTGTAACATACCTGATGCAGTAGTGTAACATAGCTGATGCAGTAGTGTAACATAGCTGATGCAGTAGTGTAACATACCTGATGCAGTAGTGTAACATACCTGATGCAGTAGTGTAACATACCTGATGCAGTAGTGTAACATAGCTGATGCAGTAGTGTAACATAGCTGATGCAGTAGTGTAACATACCTGATGCAGTAGTGTAACATAGCTGATGCAGTAGTGTAACATAGCTGATGCAGTAGTGTAACATACCTGATGCAGTAGTGTAACATACCTGATGCAGTAGTGTAACATAGCTGATGCAGTAGTGTAACATAGCTGATGCAGTAGTGTAACATAGCTGATGCAGTAGTGTAACATACCTGATGCAGTAGTGTAACATAGCTGATGCAGTAGTGTAACATAGCTGATGCAGTAGTGTAACATACCTGATGCAGTAGTGTAACATACCTGATGCAGTAGTGTAACATACCTGATGCAGTAGTGTAACATAGCTGATGCAGTAGTGTAACATACCTGATGCAGTAGTGTAACATACCTGATGCAGTAGTGTAACATACCTGATGCAGTAGTGTAACATACCTGATGCAGTAGTGTAACATAGCTGATGCAGTAGTGTAACATACCTGATGCAGTAGTGTAACATACCTGATGCAGTAGTGTAACATAGCTGATGCAGTAGTGTAACATAGCTGATGCAGTAGTGTAACATAGCTGATGCAGTAGTGTAACATACCTGATGCAGTAGTGTAACATACCTGATGCAGTAGTGTAACATAGCTGATGCAGTAGTGTAACATACCTGATGCAGTAGTGTAACATAGCTGATGCAGTAGTGTAACATAGCTGATGCAGTAGTGTAACATACCTGATGCAGTAGTGTAACATACCTGATGCAGTAGTGTAACATACCTGATGCAGTAGTGTAACATACCTGATGCAGTAGTGTAACATAGCTGATGCAGTAGTGTAACATACCTGATGCAGTAGTGTAACATACCTGATGCAGTAGTGTAACATACCTGATGCAGTAGTGTAACATAGCTGATGCAGTAGTGTAACATACCTGATGCAGTAGTGTAACATACCTGATGCAGTAGTGTAACATACCTGATGCAGTAGTGTAACATAGCTGATGCAGTAGTGTAACATACCTGATGCAGTAGTGTAACATACCTGATGCAGTAGTGTAACATACCTGATGCAGTAGTGTAACATAGCTGATGCAGTAGTGTAACATACCTGATGCAGTAGTGTAACATACCTGATGCAGTAGTGTAACATACCTGATGCAGTAGTGTAACATAGCTGATGCAGTAGTGTAACATACCTGATGCAGTAGTGTAACATAGCTGATGCAGTAGTGTAACATACCTGATGCAGTAGTGTAACATACCTGATGCAGTAGTGTAACATACCTGATGCAGTAGTGTAACATACCTGATGCAGTAGTGTAACATAGCTGATGCAGTAGTGTAACATAGCTGATGCAGTAGTGTAACATACCTGATGCAGTAGTGTAACATACCTGATGCAGTAGTGTAACATAGCTGATGCAGTAGTGTAACATAGCTGATGCAGTAGTGTAACATACCTGATGCAGTAGTGTAACATACCTGATGCAGTAGTGTAACATAGCTGATGCAGTAGTGTAACATAGCTGATGCAGTAGTGTAACATACCTGATGCAGTAGTGTAACATACCTGATGCAGTAGTGTAACATACCTGATGCAGTAGTGTAACATAGCTGATGCAGTAGTGTAACATACCTGATGCAGTAGTGTAACATACCTGATGCAGTAGTGTAACATACCTGATGCAGTAGTGTAACATAGCTGATGCAGTAGTGTAACATACCTGATGCAGTAGTGTAACATACCTGATGCAGTAGTGTAACATACCTGATGCAGTAGTGTAACATAGCTGATGCAGTAGTGTAACATACCTGATGCAGTAGTGTAACATACCTGATGCAGTAGTGTAACATACCTGATGCAGTAGTGTAACATAGCTGATGCAGTAGTGTAACATAGCTGATGCAGTAGTGTAACATAGCTGATGCAGTAGTGTAACATAGCTGATGCAGTAGTGTAACATACCTGATGCAGTAGTGTAACATACCTGATGCAGTAGTGTAACATACCTGATGCAGTAGTGTAACATACCTGATGCAGTAGTGTAACATAGCTGATGCAGTAGTGTAACATACCTGATGCAGTAGTGTAACATACCTGATGCAGTAGTGTAACATAGTGTAACATACCTGATGCAGTAGTGTAACATACCTGATGCAGTAGTGTAACATACCTGATGCAGTAGTGTAACATACCTGATGCCGTAGTGTAACATAGCTGATGCAGTAGTGTAACATAGCTGATGCAGTAGTGTAACATACCTGATGCAGTAGTGTAACATACCTGATGCAGTAGTGTAACATAGCTGATGCAGTAGTGTAACATAGCTGATGCAGTAGTGTAACATACCTGATGCAGTAGTGTAACATAGCTGATGCAGTAGTGTAACATACCTGATGCAGTAGTGTAACATAGCTGATGCAGTAGTGTAACATACCTGATGCAGTAGTGTAACATAGCTGATGCAGTAGTGTAACATAGCTGATGCAGTAGTGTAACATACCTGATGCAGTAGTGTAACATACCTGATGCAGTAGTGTAACATACCTGATGCAGTAGTGTAACATAGCTGATGCAGTAGTGTAACATACCTGATGCAGTAGTGTAACATACCTGATGCAGTAGTGTAACATACCTGATGCAGTAGTGTAACATACCTGATGCAGTAGTGTAACATACCTGATGCAGTAGTGTAACATAGCTGATGCAGTAGTGTAACATAGCTGATGCAGTAGTGTAACATACCTGATGCAGTAGTGTAACATAGCTGATGCAGTAGTGTAACATAGCTGATGCAGTAGTGTAACATACCTGATGCAGTAGTGTAACATACCTGATGCAGTAGTGTAACATAGCTGATGCAGTAGTGTAACATAGCTGATGCAGTAGTGTAACATACCTGATGCAGTAGTGTAACATAGCTGATGCAGTAGTGTAACATACCTGATGCAGTAGTGTAACATACCTGATGCAGTAGTGTAACATACCTGATGCAGTAGTGTAACATAGCTGATGCAGTAGTGTAACATACCTGATGCAGTAGTGTAACATAGCTGATGCAGTAGTGTAACATACCTGATGCAGTAGTGTAACATAGCTGATGCAGTAGTGTAACATAGCTGATGCAGTAGTGTAACATACCTGATGCAGTAGTGTAACATACCTGATGCAGTAGTGTAACATACCTGATGCAGTAGTGTAACATACCTGATGCAGTAGTGTAACATACCTGATGCAGTAGTGTAACATAGCTGATGCAGTAGTGTAACATACCTGATGCAGTAGTGTAACATAGCTGATGCAGTAGTGTAACATACCTGATGCAGTAGTGTAAAATAGTGTAACATAGCTGATGCAGTAGTGTAACATACCTGATGCAGTAGTGTGACATACCTGATGCAGTAGTGTAACATACCTGATGCAGTAGTGTAACATAGCTGATGCAGTAGTGTAACATACCTGATGCAGTAGTGTAACATACCTGATGCAGTAGTGTAACATACCTGATGCAGTAGTGTAACATACCTGATGCAGTAGTGTAACATACCTGATGCAGTAGTGTAACATACCTGATGCAGTAGTGTAACATACCTGATGCAGTAGTGTAACATAGCTGATGCAGTAGTGTAACATAGCTGATGCAGTAGTGTAACATACCTGATGCAGTAGTGTAACATACCTGATGCAGTAGTGTAACATACCTGATGCGATGCAGTAGTGTAACATACCTGATGCAGTAGTGTAACATAGCTGATGCAGTAGTGTAACATAGCTGATGCAGTAGTGTAACATACCTGATGCAGTAGTGTAACATACCTGATGCAGTAGTGTAACATACCTGATGCAGTAGTGTAACATAGCTGATGCAGTAGTGTAACATACCTGATGCAGTAGTGTAACATAGCTGATGCAGTAGTGTAACATAGCTGATGCAGTAGTGTAACATACCTGATGCAGTAGTGTAACATAGCTGATGCAGTAGTGTAACATACCTGATGCAGTAGTGTAACATACCTGATGCAGTAGTGTAACATAGCTGATGCAGTAGTGTAACATAGCTGATGCAGTAGTGTAACATACCTGATGCAGTAGTGTAACATAGCTGATGCAGTAGTGTAACATACCTGATGCAGTAGTGTAACATAGCTGATGCAGTAGTGTAACATACCTGATGCAGTAGTGTAACATACCTGATGCAGTAGTGTAACATAGCTGATGCAGTAGTGTAACATACCTGATGCAGTAGTGTAACATAGCTGATGCAGTAGTGTAACATACCTGATGCAGTAGTGTAACATACCTGATGCAGTAGTGTAACATAGCTGATGCAGTAGTGTAACATAGCTGATGCAGTAGTGTAACATACCTGATGCAGTAGTGTAACATACCTGATGCAGTAGTGTAACATACCTGATGCAGTAGTGTAACATAGCTGATGCAGTAGTGTAACATACCTGATGCAGTAGTGTAACATACCTGATGCAGTAGTGTAACATACCTGATGCAGTAGTGTAACATAGCTGATGCAGTAGTGTAACATAGCTGATGCAGTAGTGTAACATAGCTGATGCAGTAGTGTAACATACCTGATGCAGTAGTGTAACATAGCTGATGCAGTAGTGTAACATACCTGATGCAGTAGTGTAACATAGCTGATGCAGTAGTGTAACATACCTGATGCAGTAGTGTAACATAGCTGATGCAGTAGTGTAACATACCTGATGCAGTAGTGTAACATAGCTGATGCAGTAGTGTAACATAGCTGATGCAGTAGTGTAACATACCTGATGCAGTAGTGTAACATACCTGATGCAGTAGTGTAACATACCTGATGCAGTAGTGTAACATAGCTGATGCAGTAGTGTAACATAGCTGATGCAGTAGTGTAACATACCTGATGCAGTAGTGTAACATACCTGATGCAGTAGTGTAACATACCTGATGCAGTAGTGTAACATACCTGATGCAGTAGTGTAACATAGCTGATGCAGTAGTGTAACATACCTGATGCAGTAGTGTAACATACCTGATGCAGTAGTGTAACATACCTGATGCAGTAGTGTAACATAGCTGATGCAGTAGTGTAACATACCTGATGCAGTAGTGTAACATAGCTGATGCAGTAGTGTAACATACCTGATGCAGTAGTGTAACATAGCTGATGCAGTGATGTAACATAGGTGATGCACTAGTTTAACATAGCTGATGCTGTAGTGTAACATGGCTGATGCAGTAGTGCAACATAGCTGATGCCGTAGTGTAACATAGCTGATGCAGTAGTGTAACATAGCTGATGCAGTAGTGTAACATACCTGATGCAGTAGTGTAACATAGCTGATGCAGTAGTGTAACATACCTGATGCAGTAGTGTAACATACCTGATGCAGTAGTGTAACATACCTGATGCAGTAGTGTAACATACCTGATGCAGTAGTGTAACATAGCTGATGCAGTAGTGTAACATACCTGATGCAGTAGTGTAACATAGCTGATGCAGTAGTGTAACATAGCTGATGCAGTAGTGTAACATACCTGATGCAGTAGTGTAACATAGCTGATGCAGTAGTGTAACATACCTGATGCAGTAGTGTAACATACCTGATGCAGTAGTGTAACATACCTGATGCAGTAGTGTAACATAGCTGATGCAGTAGTGTAACATACCTGATGCAGTAGTGTAACATACCTGATGCAGTAGTGTAACATAGCTGATGCAGTAGTGTAACATACCTGATGCAGTAGTGTAACATACCTGATGCAGTAGTGTAACATACCTGATGCAGTAGTGTAACATAGCTGATGCAGTAGTGTAACATACCTGATGCAGTAGTGTAACATACCTGATGCAGTAGTGTAACATACCTGATGCAGTAGTGTAACATACCTGATGCAGTAGTGTAACATACCTGATGCAGTAGTGTAACATACCTGATGCAGTAGTGTAACATACCTGATGCAGTAGTGTAACATACCTGATGCAGTAGTGTAACATAGCTGATGCAGTAGTGTAACATAGCTGATGCAGTAGTGTAACATACCTGATGCAGTAGTGTAACATAGCTGATGCAGTAGTGTAACATAGCTGATGCAGTAGTGTAACATAGCTGATGCAGTAGTGTAACATACCTGATGCAGTAGTGTAACATACCTGATGCAGTAGTGTAACATACCTGATGCAGTAGTGTAACATAGCTGATGCAGTAGTGTAACATACCTGATGCAGTAGTGTAACATACCTGATGCAGTAGTGTAACATACCTGATGCAGTAGTGTAACATAGCTGATGCAGTAGTGTAACATACCTGATGCAGTAGTGTAACATACCTGATGCAGTAGTGTAACATAGCTGATGCAGTAGTGTAACATACCTGATGCAGTAGTGTAACATACCTGATGCAGTAGTGTAACATACCTGATGCAGTAGTGTAACATAGCTGATGCAGTAGTGTAACATAGCTGATGCAGTAGTGTAACATACCTGATGCAGTAGTGTAACATACCTGATGCAGTAGTGTAACATACCTGATGCAGTAGTGTAACATACCTGATGCAGTAGTGTAACATACCTGATGCAGTAGTGTAACATACCTGATGCAGTAGTGTAACATAGCTGATGCAGTAGTGTAACATAGCTGATGCAGTAGTGTAACATACCTGATGCAGTAGTGTAACATACCTGATGCAGTAGTGTAACATAGCTGATGCAGTAGTGTAACATACCTGATGCAGTAGTGTAACATAGCTGATGCAGTAGTGTAACATACCTGATGCAGTAGTGTAACATAGCTGATGCAGTAGTGTAACATACCTGATGCAGTAGTGTAACATACCTGATGCAGTAGTGTAACATACCTGATGCAGTAGTGTAACATAGCTGATGCAGTAGTGTAACATAGCTGATGCAGTAGTGTAACATACCTGATGCAGTAGTGTAACATACCTGATGCAGTAGTGTAACATAGCTGATGCAGTAGTGTAACATACCTGATGCAGTAGTGTAACATACCTGATGCAGTAGTGTAACATACCTGATGCAGTAGTGTAACATAGCTGATGCAGTAGTGTAACATACCTGATGCAGTAGTGTAACATACCTGATGCAGTAGTGTAACATAGCTGATGCAGTAGTGTAACATAGCTGATGCAGTAGTGTAACATAGCTGATGCAGTAGTGTAACATACCTGATGCAGTAGTGTAACATAGCTGATGCAGTAGTGTAACATACCTGATGCAGTAGTGTAACATACCTGATGCAGTAGTGTAACATACCTGATGCAGTAGTGTAACATACCTGATGCAGTAGTGTAACATACCTGATGCAGTAGTGTAACATAGCTGATGCAGTAGTGTAACATACCTGATGCAGTAGTGTAACATACCTGATGCAGTAGTGTAACATACCTGATGCAGTAGTGTAACATACCTGATGCAGTAGTGTAACATAGCTGATGCAGTAGTGTAACATACCTGATGCAGTAGTGTAACATAGCTGATGCAGTAGTGTAACATACCTGATGCAGTAGTGTAACATAGCTGATGCAGTAGTGTAACATAGCTGATGCAGTAGTGTAACATAGCTGATGCAGTAGTGTAACATACCTGATGAAGTAGTGTAACATACCTGATGCAGTAGTGTACCATAGCTGATGCAGTAGTGTAACATACCTGATGCTCTAGTGTAACATACCTGATGCTGCAGTGTAACAAACCTGATGCCGTAGTGTAACATAGCTGATGCAGTAGTGTAACATACCTGATGCAGTAGTGTAACATACCTGATGCAGTAGTGTAACATAGCTGATGCAGTAGTGTAACATACCTGATGCAGTAGTGTAACATACCTGATGCAGTAGTGTAACATACCTGATGCAGTAGTGTAACATAGCTGATGCAGTAGTGTAACATAGCTGATGCAGTAGTGTAACATACCTGATGCAGTAGTGTAACATACCTGATGCAGTAGTGTAACATAGCTGATGCAGTAGTGTAACATAGCTGATGCAGTAGTGTAACATACCTGATGCAGTAGTGTAACATACCTGATGCAGTAGTGTAACATACCTGATGCAGTAGTGTAACATACCTGATGCAGTAGTGTAACATACCTGATGCAGTAGTGTAACATAGCTGATGCAGTAGTGTAACATAGCTGATGCAGTAGTGTAACATACCTGATGCAGTAGTGTAACATACCTGATGCAGTAGTGTAACATACCTGATGCAGTAGTGTAACATACCTGATGCAGTAGTGTAACATACCTGATGCAGTAGTGTAACATAGCTGATGCAGTAGTGTAACATACCTGATGCAGTAGTGTAACATACCTGATGCAGTAGTGTAACATACCTGATGCAGTAGTGTAACATACCTGATGCAGTAGTGTAACATACCTGATGCAGTAGTGTAACATACCTGATGCAGTAGTGTAACATAGCTGATGCAGTAGTGTAACATACCTGATGCAGTAGTGTAACATACCTGATGCAGTAGTGTAACATACCTGATGCAGTAGTGTAACATAGCTGATGCAGTAGTGTAACATACCTGATGCAGTAGTGTAACATACCTGATGCAGTAGTGTAACATACCTGATGCAGTAGTGTAACATAGCTGATGCAGTAGTGTAACATAGCTGATGCAGTAGTGTAACATACCTGATGCAGTAGTGTAACATAGCTGATGCAGTAGTGTAACATACCTGATGCAGTAGTGTAACATAGCTGATGCAGTAGTGTAACATAGCTGATGCAGTAGTGTAACATACCTGATGCAGTAGTGTAACATACCTGATGCAGTAGTGTAACATACCTGATGCAGTAGTGTAACATACCTGATGCAGTAGTGTAACATACCTGATGCAGTAGTGTAACATACCTGATGCAGTAGTGTAACATACCTGATGCAGTAGTGTAACATAGCTGATGCAGTAGTGTAACATACCTGATGCAATAGTGTAACATAGCTGATGCAGTAGTGTAAGATACCTGATGCCATAGTGTGACATACCTGATGCAGTAGTGTAACATACCTGATGCAGTAGTGTAACATAGCTGATGCAGTAGTGTAACATAGCTGATGCAGTAGTGTAACATACCTGATGCAGTAGTGTAACATAGCTGATGCAGTAGTGTAACATACCTGATGCTGTAGTGTAACATACCTGATGCTGCAGTGTAACAAACCTGATGCCGTAGTGTAACATAGCTGATGCAGTAGTGTAAAGTGTAACATACCTGATGCAGTAGTGTAACATAGCTGATGCAGTAGTGTAACATACCTGATGCAGTAGTGTAACATACCTGATGCAGTAGTGTAACATACCTGATGCAGTAGTGTAACATACCTGATGCAGTAGTGTAACATAGCTGATGCAGTAGTGTAACATAGCTGATGCAGTAGTGTAACATACCTGATGCAGTAGTGTAACATAGCTGATGCAGTAGTGTAACATAGCTGATGCAGTAGTGTAACATACCTGATGCAGTAGTGTAACATACCTGATGCAGTAGTGTAACATACCTGATGCAGTAGTGTAACATAGCTGATGCAGTAGTGTAACATACCTGATGCAGTAGTGTAACATACCTGATGCAGTAGTGTAACATAGCTGATGCAGTAGTGTAACATAGCTGATGCAGTAGTGTAACATACCTGATGCAGTAGTGTAACATACCTGATGCAGTAGTGTAACATAGCTGATGCTGTAGTGTAACATACCTGATGCAGTAATGTAACATACCTGATGCAGTAGTGTAACATACCTGATGCCGTAGTGTAACATAGCTGATGCAGTAGTGTAACATAGCTGATGCAGTAGTGTAACATACCTGATGCAGTAGTGTAACATACCTGATGCAGTAGTGTAACATAGCTGATGCAGTAGTGTAACATACCTGATGCAGTAGTGTAACATAGCTGATGCAGTAGTGTAACATAGCTGATGCAGTAGTGTAACATACCTGATGCAGTAGTGTAACATAGCTGATGCAGTAGTGTAACATACCTGATGCAGTAGTGTAACATAGCTGATGCAGTAGTGTAACATACCTGATGCAGTAGTGTAACATACCTGATGCAGTAGTGTAACATACCTGATGCAGTAGTGTAACATAGCTGATGCAGTAGTGTAACATACCTGATGCAGTAGTGTAACATACCTGATGCAGTAGTGTAACATAGCTGATGCAGTAGTGTAACATACCTGATGCAGTAGTGTAACATACCTGATGCAGTAGTGTAACATACCTGATGCAGTAGTGTAACATAGCTGATGCAGTAGTGTAACATACCTGATGCAGTAGTGTAACATAGCTGATGCAGTAGTGTAACATAGCTGATGCAGTAGTGTAACATACCTGATGCAGTAGTGTAACATACCTGATGCAGTAGTGTAACATAGCTGATGCAGTAGTGTAACATACCTGATGCAGTAGTGTAACATACCTGATGCAGTAGTGTAACATACCTGATGCAGTAGTGTAACATAGCTGATGCAGTAGTGTAACATAGCTGATGCAGTAGTGTAACATACCTGATGCAGTAGTGTAACATAGCTGATGCAGTAGTGTAACATACCTGATGCAGTAGTGTAACATACCTGATGCAGTAGTGTAACATACCTGATGCAGTAGTGTAACATAGCTGATGCAGTAGTGTAACATACCTGATGCAGTAGTGTAACATACCTGATGCAGTAGTGTAACATACCTGATGCAGTAGTGTAACATAGCTGATGCAGTAGTGTAACATAGCTGATGCAGTAGTGTAACATACCTGATGCAGTAGTGTAACATAGCTGATGCAGTAGTGTAACATACCTGATGCAGTAGTGTAACATACCTGATGCAGTAGTGTAACATACCTGATGCAGTAGTGTAACATAGCTGATGCAGTAGTGTAACATAGCTGATGCAGTAGTGTAACATACCTGATGCAGTAGTGTAACATACCTGATGCAGTAGTGTAACATAGCTGATGCAGTAGTGTAACATACCTGATGCAGTAGTGTAACATACCTGATGCAGTAGTGTAACATACCTGATGCAGTAGTGTAACATAGCTGATGCAGTAGTGTAACATAGCTGATGCAGTAGTGTAACATACCTGATGCAGTAGTGTAACATACCTGATGCAGTAGTGTAACATAGCTGATGCAGTAGTGTAACATAGCTGATGCAGTAGTGTAACATACCTGATGCAGTAGTGTAACATAGCTGATGCAGTAGTGTAACATACCTGATGCAGTAGTGTAACATAGCTGATGCAGTAGTGTAACATAGCTGATGCAGTAGTGTAACATACCTGATGCAGTAGTGTAACATACCTGATGCAGTAGTGTAACATAGCTGATGCAGTAGTGTAACATACCTGATGCAGTAGTGTAACATACCTGATGCAGTAGTGTAACATACCTGATGCAGTAGTGTAACATACCTGATGCAGTAGTGTAACATAGCTGATGCAGTAGTGTAACATACCTGATGCAGTAGTGTAACATAGCTGATGCAGTAGTGTAACATACCTGATGCAGTAGTGTAACATACCTGATGCAGTAGTGTAACATAGCTGATGCAGTAGTGTAACATACCTGATGCCATAGTGTAAAATCAGTGTAACATACCTGATGCCATAGTGTAACATAGCTGATGCAGTAGTGTAACATACCTGATGCAGTAGTGTAACATACCTGATGCAGTAGTGTAACATAGCTGATGCAGTAGTGTAACATACCTGATGCAGTAGTGTAACATAGCTGATGCAGTAGTGTAACATAGCTGATGCTGTAGTGTAACATACCTGATGCAGTAGTGTAACATAACTGATGCAGTAGTGTAACATACCTGATGCAGTAGTGTAACATACCTGATGCAGTAGTGTAACATAGCTGATGCAGTAGTGTAACATAGCTGATGCAGTAGTGTAACATACCTGATGCAGTAGTGTAACATAGCTGATGCATGCAGTAGTGTAACATACCTGATGCAGTAGTGTAACATACCTGATGCAGTAGTGTAACATACCTGATGCAGTAGTGTAACATAGCTGATGCAGTAGTGTAACATAGCTGATGCAGTAGTGTAACATAGCTGATGCAGTAGTGTAACATACCTGATGCAGTAGTGTAACATACCTGATGCAGTAGTGTAACATACCTGATGCAGTAGTGTAACATAGCTGATGCAGTAGTGTAACATACCTGATGCAGTAGTGTAACATACCTGATGCAGTAGTGTAACATACCTGATGCAGTAGTGTAACATACCTGATGCAGTAGTGTAACATACCTGATGCAGTAGTGTAACATAGCTGATGCAGTAGTGTAACATACCTGATGCAGTAGTGTAACATACCTGATGCAGTAGTGTAACATAGCTGATGCAGTAGTGTAACATACCTGATGCAGTAGTGTAACATACCTGATGCAGTAGTGTAACATAGCTGATGCAGTAGTGTAACATACCTGATGCAGTAGTGTAACATACCTGATGCAGTAGTGTAACATACCTGATGCAGTAGTGTAACATAGCTGATGCAGTAGTGTAACATACCTGATGCAGTAGTGTAACATAGCTGATGCAGTAGTGTAACATACCTGATGCAGTAGTGTAACATACCTGATGCAGTAGTGTAACATAGCTGATGCAGTAGTGTAACATAGCTGATGCAGTAGTGTAACATACCTGATGCAGTAGTGTAACATACCTGATGCAGTAGTGTAACATAGCTGATGCAGTAGTGTAACATACCTGATGCAGTAGTGTAACATAGCTGATGCAGTAGTGTAACATAGCTGATGCAGTAGTGTAACATACCTGATGCAGTAGTGTAACATACCTGATGCAGTAGTGTAACATAGCTGATGCAGTAGTGTAACATACCTGATGCAGTAGTGTAACATAGCTGATGCAGTAGTGTAACATACCTGATGCAGTAGTGTAACATAGCTGATGCAGTAGTGTAACATAGCTGATGCAGTAGTGTAACATACCTGATGCAGTAGTGTAACATAGCTGATGCAGTAGTGTAACATACCTGATGCAGTAGTGTAACATACCTGATGCAGTAGTGTAACATACCTGATGCAGTAGTGTAACATAGCTGATGCAGTAGTGTAACATACCTGATGCAGTAGTGTAACATAGCTGATGCAGTAGTGTAACATACCTGATGCAGTAGTGTAACATACCTGATGCAGTAGTGTAACATACCTGATGCAGTAGTGTAACATAGCTGATGCAGTAGTGTAACATAGCTGATGCAGTAGTGTAACATACCTGATGCAGTAGTGTAACATAGCTGATGCAGTAGTGTAACATACCTGATGCAGTAGTGTAACATACCTGATGCAGTAGTGTAACATACCTGATGCAGTAGTGTAACATACCTGATGCAGTAGTGTAACATAGCTGATGCAGTAGTGTAACATACCTGATGCAGTAGTGTAACATAGCTGATGCAGTAGTGTAACATACCTGATGCAGTAGTGTAACATACCTGATGCAGTAGTGTAACATACCTGATGCAGTAGTGTAACATACCTGATGCAGTAGTGTAACATACCTGATGCAGTAGTGTAACATACCTGATGCAGTAGTGTAACATAGCTGATGCAGTAGTGTAACATAGCTGATGCAGTAGTGTAACATACCTGATGCAGTAGTGTAACATACCTGATGCAGTAGTGTAACATAGCTGATGCAGTAGTGTAACATACCTGATGCAGTAGTGTAACATAGCTGATGCAGTAGTGTAACATACCTGATGCAGTAGTGTAACATAGCTGATGCAGTAGTGTAACATACCTGATGCAGTAGTGTAACATACCTGATGCAGTAGTGTAACATAGCTGATGCAGTAGTGTAACATACCTGATGCAGTAGTGTAACATACCTGATGCAGTAGTGTAACATACCTGATGCAGTAGTGTAACATAGCTGATGCAGTAGTGTAACATACCTGATGCAGTAGTGTAACATACCTGATGCAGTAGTGTAACATAGCTGATGCAGTAGTGTAACATAGCTGATGCAGTAGTGTAACATAGCTGATGCAGTAGTGTAACATACCTGATGCAGTAGTGTAACATACCTGATGCAGTAGTGTAACATAGCTGATGCAGTAGTGTAACATACCTGATGCAGTAGTGTAACATACCTGATGCAGTAGTGTAACATAGCTGATGCAGTAGTGTAACATACCTGATGCAGTAGTGTAACATAGCTGATGCAGTAGTGTAACATACCTGATGCAGTAGTGTAACATAGCTGATGCAGTAGTGTAACATAGCTGATGCAGTAGTGTAACATACCTGATGCAGTAGTGTAACATACCTGATGCAGTAGTGTAACATACCTGATGCAGTAGTGTAACATAGCTGATGCAGTAGTGTAACATACCTGATGCAGTAGTGTAACATAGCTGATGCAGTAGTGTAACATACCTGATGCAGTAGTGTAACATAGCTGATGCAGTAGTGTAACATACCTGATGCAGTAGTGTAACATAGCTGATGCAGTAGTGTAACATACCTGATGCAGTAGTGTAACATAGCTGATGCAGTAGTGTAACATAGCTGATGCAGTAGTGTAACATACCTGATGCAGTAGTGTAACATACCTGATGCAGTAGTGTAACATAGCTGATGCAGTAGTGTAACATACCTGATGCAGTAGTGTAACATAGCTGATGCAGTAGTGTAACATAGCTGATGCAGTAGTGTAACATAGCTGATGCAGTAGTGTAACATACCTGATGCAGTAGTGTAACATAGCTGATGCAGTAGTGTAACATAGCTGATGCAGTAGTGTAACATACCTGATGCAGTAGTGTAACATACCTGATGCAGTAGTGTAACATACCTGATGCAGTAGTGTAACATAGCTGATGCAGTAGTGTAACATAGCTGATGCAGTAGTGTAACATACCTGATGCAGTAGTGTAACATACCTGATGCAGTAGTGTAACATAGCTGATGCAGTAGTGTAACATAGCTGATGCAGTAGTGTAACATACCTGATGCAGTAGTGTAACATACCTGATGCAGTAGTGTAACATACCTGATGCAGTAGTGTAACATACCTGATGCAGTAGTGTAACATAGCTGATGCAGTAGTGTAACATAGCTGATGCAGTAGTGTAACATAGCTGATGCAGTAGTGTAACATACCTGATGCAGTAGTGTAACATACCTGATGCAGTAGTGTAACATACCTGATGCAGTAGTGTAACATACCTGATGCAGTAGTGTAACATACCTGATGCAGTAGTGTAACATAGCTGATGCAGTAGTGTAACATACCTGATGCAGTAGTGTAACATAGCTGATGCAGTAGTGTAACATAGCTGATGCAGTAGTGTAACATACCTGATGCAGTAGTGTAACATACCTGATGCAGTAGTGTAACATAGCTGATGCAGTAGTGTAACATACCTGATGCAGTAGTGTAACATAGCTGATGCAGTAGTGTAACATACCTGATGCAGTAGTGTAACATAGCTGATGCAGTAGTGTAACATAGCTGATGCAGTAGTGTAACATACCTGATGCAGTAGTGTAACATAGCTGATGCAGTAGTGTAACATACCTGATGCAGTAGTGTAACATAGCTGATGCAGTAGTGTAACATAGCTGATGCAGTAGTGTAACATACCTGATGCAGTAGTGTAACATAGCTGATGCAGTAGTGTAACATAGCTGATGCAGTAGTGTAACATACCTGATGCAGTAGTGTAACATAGCTGATGCAGTAGTGTAACATAGCTGATGCAGTAGTGTAACATACCTGATGCAGTAGTGTAACATACCTGATGCAGTAGTGTAACATAGCTGATGCAGTAGTGTAACATACCTGATGCAGTAGTGTAACATACCTGATGCAGTAGTGTAACATACCTGATGCAGTAGTGTAACATACCTGATGCAGTAGTGTAACATACCTGATGCAGTAGTGTAACATACCTGATGCAGTAGTGTAACATAGCTGATGCAGTAGTGTAACATACCTGATGCAGTAGTGTAACATACCTGATGCAGTAGTGTAACATACCTGATGCAGTAGTGTAACATACCTGATGCAGTAGTGTAACATAGCTGATGCAGTAGTGTAACATACCTGATGCAGTAGTGTAACATACCTGATGCAGTAGTGTAACATACCTGATGCAGTAGTGTAACATACCTGATGCAGTAGTGTAACATACCTGATGCAGTAGTGTAACATAGCTGATGCAGTAGTGTAACATAGCTGATGCAGTAGTGTAACATACCTGATGCAGTAGTGTAACATACCTGATGCAGTAGTGTAACATAGCTGATGCAGTAGTGTAACATACCTGATGCAGTAGTGTAACATACCTGATGCAGTAGTGTAACATAGCTGATGCAGTAGTGTAACATAGCTGATGCAGTAGTGTAACATACCTGATGCAGTAGTGTAACATACCTGATGCAGTAGTGTAACATAGCTGATGCAGTAGTGTAACATAGCTGATGCAGTAGTGTAACATAGCTGATGCAGTAGTGTAACATAGCTGATGCAGTAGTGTAACATAGCTGATGCAGTAGTGTAACATACCTGATGCAGTAGTGTAACATACCTGATGCAGTAGTGTAACATAGCTGATGCAGTAGTGTAACATAGCTGATGCAGTAGTGTAACATAGCTGATGCAGTAGTGTAACATACCTGATGCAGTAGTGTAACATACCTGATGCAGTAGTGTAACATAGCTGATGCAGTAGTGTAACATAGCTGATGCAGTAGTGTAACATACCTGATGCAGTAGTGTAACATACCTGATGCAGTAGTGTAACATACCTGATGCAGTAGTGTAACATAGCTGATGCAGTAGTGTAACATAGCTGATGCAGTAGTGTAACATACCTGATGCAGTAGTGTAACATACCTGATGCAGTAGTGTAACATACCTGATGCAGTAGTGTAACATAGCTGATGCAGTAGTGTAACATAGCTGATGCAGTAGTGTAACATACCTGATGCAGTAGTGTAACATAGCTGATGCAGTAGTGTAACATAGCTGATGCAGTAGTGTAACATACCTGATGCAGTAGTGTAACATAGCTGATGCAGTAGTGTAACATACCTGATGCAGTAGTGTAACATACCTGATGCAGTAGTGTAACATAGCTGATGCAGTAGTGTAACATAGCTGATGCAGTAGTGTAACATACCTGATGCAGTAGTGTAACATAGCTGATGCAGTAGTGTAACATAGCTGATGCAGTAGTGTAACATACCTGATGCAGTAGTGTAACATAGCTGATGCAGTAGTGTAACATAGCTGATGCAGTAGTGTAACATAGCTGATGCAGTAGTGTAACATACCTGATGCAGTAGTGTAACATACCTGATGCAGTAGTGTAACATAGCTGATGCAGTAGTGTAACATAGCTGATGCAGTAGTGTAACATACCTGATGCAGTAGTGTAACATACCTGATGCAGTAGTGTAACATACCTGATGCAGTAGTGTAACATAGCTGATGCAGTAGTGTAACATACCTGATGCAGTAGTGTAACATAGCTGATGCAGTAGTGTAACATAGCTGATGCAGTAGTGTAACATACCTGATGCAGTAGTGTAACATAGCTGATGCAGTAGTGTAACATAGCTGATGCAGTAGTGTAACATAGCTGATGCAGTAGTGTAACATACCTGATGCAGTAGTGTAACATAGCTGATGCAGTAGTGTAACATACCTGATGCAGTAGTGTAACATACCTGATGCAGTAGTGTAACATACCTGATGCAGTAGTGTAACATACCTGATGCAGTAGTGTAACATACCTGATGCAGTAGTGTAACATAGCTGATGCAGTAGTGTAACATACCTGATGCAGTAGTGTAACATACCTGATGCAGTAGTGTAACATACCTGATGCAGTAGTGTAACATACCTGATGCAGTAGTGTAACATAGCTGATGCAGTAGTGTAACATAGCTGATGCAGTAGTGTAACATACCTGATGCAGTAGTGTAACATAGCTGATGCAGTAGTGTAACATACCTGATGCAGTAGTGTAACATAGCTGATGCAGTAGTGTAACATAGCTGATGCAGTAGTGTAACATACCTGATGCAGTAGTGTAACATAGCTGATGCAGTAGTGTAACATACCTGATGCAGTAGTGTAACATAGCTGATGCAGTAGTGTAACATACCTGATGCAGTAGTGTAACATAGCTGATGCAGTAGTGTAACATAGCTGATGCAGTAGTGTAACATACCTGATGCAGTAGTGTAACATACCTGATGCAGTAGTGTAACATAGCTGATGCAGTAGTGTAACATACCTGATGCAGTAGTGTAACATACCTGATGCAGTAGTGTAACATACCTGATGCAGTAGTGTAACATAGCTGATGCAGTAGTGTAACATAGCTGATGCAGTAGTGTAACATAGCTGATGCAGTAGTGTAACATACCTGATGCAGTAGTGTAACATAGCTGATGCAGTAGTGTAACATAGCTGATGCAGTAGTGTAACATACCTGATGCAGTAGTGTAACATACCTGATGCAGTAGTGTAACATACCTGATGCAGTAGTGTAACATAGCTGATGCAGTAGTGTAACATACCTGATGCAGTAGTGTAACATACCTGATGCAGTAGTGTAACATACCTGATGCAGTAGTGTAACATAGCTGATGCAGTAGTGTAACATACCTGATGCAGTAGTGTAACATAGCTGATGCAGTAGTGTAACATACCTGATGCAGTAGTGTAACATACCTGATGCTGTAGTGTAACATAGCTGATGCAGTAATGTGACATACCTGATGCAGTAGTGTAACATACCTGATGCAGTAATGTAACATACCTGATGCAGTGTAACATAGCTGATGCAGTAGTGTAACATAGCTGATGCAGTAGTGTAACATACCTGATGCAGTAGTGTAACATACCTGATGCAGTAGTGTAACATAGCTGATGCAGTAGTGTAACATAGCTGATGCAGTAGTGTAACATACCTGATGCAGTAGTGTAACATACCTGATGCAGTAGTGTAACATAGCTGATGCAGTAGTGTAACATAGCTGATGCAGTAGTGTAACATAGCTGATGCAGTAGTGTAACATAGCTGATGCAGTAGTGTAACATACCTGATGCAGTAGTGTAACATACCTGATGCAGTAGTGTAACATAGCTGATGCAGTAGTGTAACATAGCTGATGCAGTAGTGTAACATACCTGATGCAGTAGTGTAACATACCTGATGCAGTAGTGTAACATACCTGATGCAGTAGTGTAACATAGCTGATGCAGTAGTGTAACATAGCTGATGCAGTAGTGTAACATACCTGATGCAGTAGTGTAACATAGCTGATGCAGTAGTGTAACATAGCTGATGCAGTAGTGTAACATACCTGATGCAGTAGTGTAACATACCTGATGCAGTAGTGTAACATAGCTGATGCAGTAGTGTAACATAGCTGATGCAGTAGTGTAACATACCTGATGCAGTAGTGTAACATACCTGATGCAGTAGTGTAACATAGCTGATGCAGTAGTGTAACATACCTGATGCAGTAGTGTAACATAGCTGATGCAGTAGTGTAACATAGCTGATGCAGTAGTGTAACATACCTGATGCAGTAGTGTAACATAGCTGATGCAGTAGTGTAACATAGCTGATGCAGTAGTGTAACATACCTGATGCAGTAGTGTAACATACCTGATGCAGTAGTGTAACATAGCTGATGCAGTAGTGTAACATAGCTGATGCAGTAGTGTAACATACCTGATGCAGTAGTGTAACATAGCTGATGCAGTAGTGTAACATACCTGATGCAGTAGTGTAACATAGCTGATGCAGTAGTGTAACATACCTGATGCAGTAGTGTAACATAGCTGATGCAGTAGTGTAACATAGCTGATGCAGTAGTGTAACATACCTGATGCAGTAGTGTAACATACCTGATGCAGTAGTGTAACATAGCTGATGCAGTAGTGTAACATACCTGATGCAGTAGTGTAACATACCTGATGCAGTAGTGTAACATACCTGATGCAGTAGTGTAACATACCTGATGCAGTAGTGTAACATAGCTGATGCAGTAGTGTAACATAGCTGATGCAGTAGTGTAACATAGCTGATGCAGTAGTGTAACATACCTGATGCAGTAGTGTAACATACCTGATGCAGTAGTGTAACATAGCTGATGCAGTAGTGTAACATAGCTGATGCAGTAGTGTAACATACCTGATGCAGTAGTGTAACATACCTGATGCAGTAGTGTAACATAGCTGATGCAGTAGTGTAACATAGCTGATGCAGTAGTGTAACATACCTGATGCAGTAGTGTAACATACCTGATGCAGTAGTGTAACATAGCTGATGCAGTAGTGTAACATAGCTGATGCAGTAGTGTAACATAGCTGATGCAGTAGTGTAACATACCTGATGCAGTAGTGTAACATAGCTGATGCAGTAGTGTAACATACCTGATGCAGTAGTGTAACATACCTGATGCAGTAGTGTAACATAGCTGATGCAGTAGTGTAACATAGCTGATGCAGTAGTGTAACATACCTGATGCAGTAGTGTAACATACCTGATGCAGTAGTGTAACATAGCTGATGCAGTAGTGTAACATAGCTGATGCAGTAGTGTAACATACCTGATGCAGTAGTGTAACATACCTGATGCAGTAGTGTAACATACCTGATGCAGTAGTGTAACATACCTGATGCAGTAGTGTAACATAGCTGATGCAGTAGTGTAACATAGCTGATGCAGTAGTGTAACATACCTGATGCAGTAGTGTAACATAGCTGATGCAGTAGTGTAACATACCTGATGCAGTAGTGTAACATAGCTGATGCAGTAGTGTAACATACCTGATGCAGTAGTGTAACATACCTGATGCAGTAGTGTAACATACCTGATGCAGTAGTGTAACATAGCTGATGCAGTAGTGTAACATAGCTGATGCAGTAGTGTAACATACCTGATGCAGTAGTGTAACATACCTGATGCAGTAGTGTAACATAGCTGATGCAGTAGTGTAACATACCTGATGCAGTAGTGTAACATACCTGATGCAGTAGTGTAACATAGCTGATGCAGTAGTGTAACATAGCTGATGCAGTAGTGTAACATACCTGATGCAGTAGTGTAACATACCTGATGCAGTAGTGTAACATAGCTGATGCAGTAGTGTAACATACCTGATGCAGTAGTGTAACATACCTGATGCAGTAGTGTAACATAGCTGATGCAGTAGTGTAACATAGCTGATGCAGTAGTGTAACATACCTGATGCAGTAGTGTAACATACCTGATGCAGTAGTGTAACATAGCTGATGCAGTAGTGTAACATAGCTGATGCAGTAGTGTAACATACCTGATGCAGTAGTGTAACATAGCTGATGCAGTAGTGTAACATACCTGATGCAGTAGTGTAACATACCTGATGCAGTAGTGTAACATAGCTGATGCAGTAGTGTAACATACCTGATGCAGTAGTGTAACATAGCTGATGCAGTAGTGTAACATACCTGATGCAGTAGTGTAACATACCTGATGCAGTAGTGTAACATACCTGATGCAGTAGTGTAACATACCTGATGCAGTAGTGTAACATAGCTGATGCAGTAGTGTAACATAGCTGATGCAGTAGTGTAACATAGCTGATGCAGTAGTGTAACATAGCTGATGCAGTAGTGTAACATACCTGATGCAGTAGTGTAACATACCTGATGCAGTAGTGTAACATACCTGATGCAGTAGTGTAACATAGCTGATGCAGTAGTGTAACATACCTGATGCAGTAGTGTAACATAGCTGATGCAGTAGTGTAACATAGCTGATGCAGTAGTGTAACATACCTGATGCAGTAGTGTAACATACCTGATGCAGTAGTGTAACATAGCTGATGCAGTAGTGTAACATACCTGATGCAGTAGTGTAACATAGCTGATGCAGTAGTGTAACATACCTGATGCAGTAGTGTAACATAGCTGATGCAGTAGTGTAACATAGCTGATGCAGTAGTGTAACATACCTGATGCAGTAGTGTAACATACCTGATGCAGTAGTGTAACATAGCTGATGCAGTAGTGTAACATAGCTGATGCAGTAGTGTAACATACCTGATGCAGTAGTGTAACATAGCTGATGCAGTAGTGTAACATACCTGATGCAGTAGTGTAACATAGCTGATGCAGTAGTGTAACATACCTGATGCAGTAGTGTAACATAGCTGATGCAGTAGTGTAACATAGCTGATGCAGTAGTGTAACATACCTGATGCAGTAGTGTAACATACCTGATGCAGTAGTGTAACATAGCTGATGCAGTAGTGTAACATACCTGATGCAGTAGTGTAACATACCTGATGCAGTAGTGTAACATACCTGATGCAGTAGTGTAACATAGCTGATGCAGTAGTGTAACATAGCTGATGCAGTAGTGTAACATACCTGATGCAGTAGTGTAACATACCTGATGCACTAGATGCACTAGTGTAACATAGCTGATGCAGTAGTGTAACATAGCTGATGCAGTAGTGTAACATACCTGATGCAGTAGTGTAACATACCTGATGCAGTAGTGTAACATACCTGATGCAGTAGTGTAACATAGCTGATGCAGTAGTGTAACATAGCTGATGCAGTAGTGTAACATAGCTGATGCAGTAGTGTAACATAGCTGATGCAGTAGTGTAACATACCTGATGCAGTAGTGTAACATACCTGATGCAGTAGTGTAACATACCTGATGCAGTAGTGTAACATAGCTGATGCAGTAGTGTAACATACCTGATGCAGTAGTGTAACATAGCTGATGCAGTAGTGTAACATACCTGATGCAGTAGTGTAACATAGCTGATGCAGTAGTGTAACATACCTGATGCAGTAGTGTAACATAGCTGATGCAGTAGTGTAACATAGCTGATGCAGTAGTGTAACATACCTGATGCAGTAGTGTAACATAGCTGATGCAGTAGTGTAACATAGCTGATGCAGTAGTGTAACATACCTGATGCAGTAGTGTAACATACCTGATGCAGTAGTGTAACATAGCTGATGCAGTAGTGTAACATACCTGATGCAGTAGTGTAACATAGCTGATGCAGTAGTGTAACATACCTGATGCAGTAGTGTAACATACCTGATGCAGTAGTGTAACATAGCTGATGCAGTAGTGTAACATACCTGATGCAGTAGTGTAACATACCTGATGCAGTAGTGTAACATAGCTGATGCAGTAGTGTAACATAGCTGATGCAGTAGTGTAACATACCTGATGCAGTAGTGTAACATACCTGATGCAGTAGTGTAACATACCTGATGCAGTAGTGTAACATAGCTGATGCAGTAGTGTAACATACCTGATGCAGTAGTGTAACATACCTGATGCAGTAGTGTAACATAGCTGATGCAGTAGTGTAACATAGCTGATGCAGTAGTGTAACATACCTGATGCAGTAGTGTAACATAGCTGATGCAGTAGTGTAACATAGCTGATGCAGTAGTGTAACATACCTGATGCAGTAGTGTAACATAGCTGATGCAGTAGTGTAACATACCTGATGCAGTAGTGTAACATAGCTGATGCAGTAGTGTAACATACCTGATGCAGTAGTGTAACATAGCTGATGCAGTAGTGTAACATACCTGATGCAGTAGTGTAACATACCTGATGCAGTAGTGTAACATACCTGATGCAGTAGTGTAACATAGCTGATGCAGTAGTGTAACATACCTGATGCAGTAGTGTAACATACCTGATGCAGTAGTGTAACATAGCTGATGCAGTAGTGTAACATACCTGATGCAGTAGTGTAACATAGCTGATGCAGTAGTGTAACATACCTGATGCAGTAGTGTAACATAGCTGATGCAGTAGTGTAACATAGCTGATGCAGTAGTGTAACATAGCTGATGCAGTAGTGTAACATACCTGATGCAGTAGTGTAACATACCTGATGCAGTAGTGTAACATACCTGATGCAGTAGTGTAACATACCTGATGCAGTAGTGTAACATACCTGATGCAGTAGTGTAACATACCTGATGCTGTAGTGTAACATAGCTGATACGGAAATGACATAAGCTGGAACAACCAGTAAAGCAGAAACGGAACCTCCGCACCGATGTAAAAAACTATTTAGAAGTCTTTTCAAAAGTTTGAAATTTTATTCTCCAAACAACTTTCACACTGGTAACCATAAATTAAAACACAAATAAACGTGAAAGCGCTTACGCGTTTTAGTTCTATAATGAAGTTGAACTTCCTCAGACAAAAAGGCTTTGGTCCGATGCTCTTTTTAAATACATACATTGGTAATTACTATAACTGACTACCAATAATGTTTTAAAGTGCTAGTGCTATTAATATAGTGTCAAAGCTACGAGTTTATCACAATATTGTTTAAAAACAAGTTATACTAAAAT
>NC_056750.1:77284633-77297133 GCF_019279795.1 Protopterus annectens
AAGAGTCTTCTCAAATATTACTGCTGGGATAACATGTAGAATGGCATTGCTTCTTGTCATCTAACTTCTAGTTCCCAAGCCAAAGCCCCATTGCTGAAGCTGGTAGCATTTAGCATCTACCTGTAAAAATATACAGACAAGGGCTTCTCCTCAGATCTCTAGCAGATGCTGGAAGTCATAAAACTATTGCATTTCTTCATGCTTTCAAGACTAGTAATTACTTCACCCAAAAGACAATACAGAAAGTTTCCTAGTACAAACATTATATTTGCTGTTGCATTGCAAACTGAAAGATGACATATTTCATGGCCTAGCCATAAAGAAATTTAATTTCAGTTATTTTTCTGAAGTTTGCTGGACTGAAGTTAACCTCCTATATTTTAGTTTCCACTGTTAAAATATATACATTTAAACAGTTACAATAGTGCATGTACATTTCTGCTCTCTTTCAGTAGGGCACACTGTAGATCCATTTTAAACACAAGCATTTTACAAATACCTTTTCAACACACACACACACACACACACACACACACACACACACACACACACACACACACACACACACACACACATGTCTGTACAAGCAGTATGATATACACAAACAGTTCTAATGCATTTGTAACACAAGCATCTTATATAAATCATTTCAATATTCACCAATGACATATAATTATTTACAAAATTCCAGCTAGCTGGCCTGGCAACGTCTCTTTTCATCACAGTTAGCACTAGCAATATGTTCTATTTGTACTAATACTGTATTCTGTTATTTGCACTGGCTATATGTTCTGTTGCTTAACCTTGAAAAAATGACCAGAAATGTACTGGCAGTGGGTTCTGTTATTTGTATTGGCAATGTGTTTTGATATTTGTACTGGCACTGTGTTCTGTTATTTGTAGTAACATTGCATTCTTTTATTTGTACTAGCAATGTGTTCTGTTATTTGTGCTGGCACTGGGTTCTGTTATTTGTACTGGCAATATTCAGCTATTTTTACCAGAAATGGGTTCTGCTATTTGTATTTGTACTAGCACTGAGTTATGTTATTCATACTATATTGTGTTCTGCTATTTGCACTACACTGTGTTCTGTTATTTGTACTATAATTAGGTACTGTTATTTGTACTGGTACTTGGTTCTGTTATTTGAAGTAGCACTGAATTCTATTATTTGTACTAGCACTTTGTTTTGTTATTTGTTTTAGCACTGGGTTCTGTTATTTGTACTGGCACTGGGTTCTGTTATTTGTACTAGCACTGTGTTTTGTTATTTGTACTTGCACGGGGTTCTGTTCATTGTACTAGCAATATTGATTGCTGTTTGTACTGGCACTGTGTTTTGTTATTTGTACTAGCACTGTATTCTGCTATTTGTAGTAGCAATGTGGCCTGTTGTTTGTTCTAGCATTGGGTTCTGTTATTTGCACTGGCACTGAGTTCTGTTATTTGTAGTAGCAGTCTGTTTTGTTATTTGTAGTAACACTGTGTTTTGTTATTTCCACTAGCACTAGATTCTATTATTTGTATTAGTACAAGTTTCCATTATTTGTACTAGTACTGGGTTCTGTTATTTGTACTGGCACTGGGTTCTGATATTTGTACTGATATTGGGTTGTATTATTTGTACTGGCACTAGATTCTGCTTTTTTGTACTAGCACTCTGTTGTGTCCTTTGGGCTAACAATAAATTTTGTTATTTGTGCTAGTACTTTTTTTTTATTTGTTCTAGCATTGGGTTCTGTTATTTTACCAGGACCATGTTCCATTATTTGTACTAGCACTGGGCTGTGGTTATTTGTTCCATCACTGGGTTCTGTTATTTGCAGTGGTACTGGGTTGTGCTATTTATACTAGCACTAGGTTATGTTATTTTAACCTGCGATATGTTTTCCTATTTGTATTAGCACAGAGTTCTGTTATTTGGCCTATACTGGGTTCTGTTATTTGTACTAACAGTGTTTTCTGGTTTTGTTCTAGCACTTGGTTCTGTTATTTGTACTAGCACTGGGTTCTGTTAGTTGTACTAGGACAAGATCCTTTTATTTGTACTTGCAATACGTTCTGCTATTTGTGCATTCTGTTCTGTTATTTGTAGTAGCACTGTGTTTTGTTATTTCCACTAGCACTAGGTTCTGTTACTTGTACTAGCACTGGGCTCTGTTATTTGTACTTGAAATGCACTCTGTTATTAGGATTAGGACTGTATTTTTTATTTTGTACTGGTACTGGGTTGTGCTATTTGTCATAGCAATGTGTTCTGTTATTTGTAGTAGCACTGGATTCTATTATTTATAACAGAACTGGGTTCTGTTAGTTTTAATGACAATATCATATTGTACAATCACTGGGTTCTATTTGAACTCACACTGGGTTCTGTTATTCGCGCTACATGTTTTTTTATTTGTACTAGCATTGTGTTCTGTTATTTGTACTAGTACTGGGTTCTGTAATTTGTATTAGACTGTGTTCTGTGATTTGTACAAGCACTGTGTCTTTTTAGTTGTACCTGCAGTGTGTTTTGTTATTTCTACTTGCACTTTGTTTTGTTATTTGTATTAGCACTGTGTTCTGTGATTTGTACTTGCAACGTGGTCTGTTATTTCTACTGGCACTGTGTTCTGTTATTTGTATCAGCACTGTGTTCTGTGATTTATACTAGCACTGTGTTTTGTTACTTGTACTTGCAGTGTGTTCTGTTATTTCAACTGGCACTATGTTTTGTTATTTGTATTAGCACTGTGTTCTGTAATTTATACTAGCATGGAATTTTATTACTTGTACCTGCAATGTGTTCTGTTGTTTCTACTTGCACTGTGTTTTGTTATTTGTATTAGCACTGTGTTCTGAGATTTGTACTAGCGCTGTGTTTTGTTACTTATACCTGCAATGTATTATGTTATTTCTACTGGCACTGTGTTTTTTTATTTATACTAGCAATGTGTTTTGTTATTTATACTGGCACTGCGGTGGTGGTGCTGCGGTAGCTTTGTCGCTTCACAGTATGACGTTGTCCTGTTTGATTCTCAGCTAAAGCATCTTCTGTGTGGAGACATGCGTGAACGGGTGTACCTTCATTGAAGGTTGTGCGTCAGGGCTGGCAACTCGGCACGTAAAAATCTACTGCCAATCATTAGCGGACCGGAGTTCCGCTGTGGTGACTCCTAACTGGGAAAAGCCGAAAGACACAACAACAACAACAACTGATTTTTATATTTATAGTAGCACTGTGTTCTGTTAGTTGTACTGGCATAGTTCTTTTATTTGAAGTAGCACTGAATTCTGTTATTCATACTGGCACTGGGTTCTGTTGTTTTTAATGGCAATGTCTTCTGTTATTTGTGCTAACAGTGGGCTCTGTTATTTGCTGTGGCACTGAGTTTTGTTATTTGTACTGGCACTAGGTTCTGTTATTTGTACTAGCAATTTGTTTTGTTATTTGTAGTAGTACTGGGTTTTATTTGTATTAGCACAGTGTTCTATTATTTGTTATAGCAATGTGTTATTTTATTTATGCTAACACTGTGTTCTGTTATTTGCACCAACACTGTGTTCTATTATTTGTCCTGGCTATATGTTCTATTGCTTAATCTTGATAAAATGACCAAACATGTACTGGCACTGGGATCTGTAATTTGTACTGGGAATATGTTTTGTATTTTACTACCACTGGCTTCTGTTATTTTTAATAACACTGGGTTCTGTAATTTCTACTAGCAATGTATTCTGTTGTTTCTACTAGCACTGGGTTCTTTCATTTGATATAGCACTGAGTTCTGTTATTTAGACTCATACTGGGTTCTGTTATTTGTACTAGTACTGGCTTCCATTATTTGTACCAGCACTGTGTTCTGTTATTTGAACTAGCTCTGGGTTCTGGTATTTGGACTAGGGTCTATATTATGTAGTTGAAGGTACTAAATCTCGACTACCCTTTCATTAACACATATGTGTCCAATGTCCACTTGAGCAAATGGCCACATTAGGCCAACTATGCATGACACAATAGAACAAATACTATGAAGTGGGGGGCTTTGACCCCCACATGCCCCAATGTGGGGGGCTGTGCCCCCACAGCCCCCCTAACTAAATATACTAACTCCAAGATCACACTACAGTGGGGAACATGGCAGATTTAAAACAATGGGCAACTGATTTCTTTCCCTTGGAAAGAAATCAATGATGTGGCCGTTCACTCAAGTGGACATTCGACACAAGTGTCGATGAAAGGGTAGTCGAGATTTAGTACCTTTGACTACATAATATAGACCTTTTGGACTATACTGTATTCTTTTATTTGTACTAGCACTGGGTTTTGTTATTTGTACTTGCATTGGGTTCTGTTATTTGTACTGGCACTGGGTTCTGTTATTTGTACTGGCACTGGGTTCTGTCATTTGTACTAGCATTGGATTCTATTATTTGTGCTAGGACATTGTTTTGTTATTTGTTCTAGCACTGGGTTCTGTTATTTGTACTGGCACTGGGTTCTGTTATTTGTACTGGCACTGGGTTCTGTCATTTGTACTAGCATTGGATTCTGTTATTTGTGCTAGGACATTGTTTTGTTATTTGTTCTAGCACTGGGTTCTATTATTTGTACTGGCACTGGGTTCTGTTTTTCTCTACTACCACTAGGTTCTATTATTTTTACTTGCAATATGTTTTCCTATTTGTACTAGCACTGGGTTATGTTATTTGTACTGGCACTGGGTCCTGTCATTTGTACTAGTACTAAGTTCTGTTATTTTTACTTGCAATATGTTCTGCTATTTGTAATAGCACTGGGTTCTGATATTTGTGCTGCACTGTGTACTGTTATTTGTACTGGCACTGGGTTCTGTCATTTGTACTAGCATTGGATTCTGTTATTTGTGCTAGGACATTGTTTTGTTATTTGTTCTAGCACTGGGTTCTGTTATTTGTACTGGCACTGGGTTCTGTTTTTTCTACTACCACTAGGTTCTGTTATTTTTACTTGCAATATGTTCTGCTATTTGTACTAGCACTGGGTTCTGTTATTTGTACTGGCACTGGGTTTTGTCATTTGTACTAGTACTAGGTTATGTTATTTTTACTTGTAATATGTTCTGCTATTTGTAATAGCACTGGGTTCTGATATTTGTGCTGCACTGTGTACTGTTATTTGTACTGGCACTGTGTTTTATTATTTGTTCTGGCACTGTTCTTTTTTGTTATTTTTACTAGCACAACATTCTGTTATTTGGACTAGCACTGGCTTCTGTTATTTGTACTGGCACTGGGTTCTGTTATTTGTACTGGCATTGGGTTCTGTTATTTGTACTGCCACTGGGTTCTGTTATTTGTACTGCCACTGGGTTCTTTTACTTATACTAGCACTGGAATCCATTATTTGTACTAGCACTGGGTTCTGCTATTTGTACTGGCACTAGGTTCTGTTATTTGTATGGGCATTGGGTTCTTTTATTGGTATTGGCTATGACCCCAGGGAAATACTGCCAGTCCAGCTATCTGGAATTTTGTAAATAATCATATGTCATTTGTGAATATTAATATGGTTCATATGCTTGTCTAACAAATGTAAGGGAACTATATGTTATGTGTATATTAAACTACTGGTGCAGAAGTGTGTGTTGAATAAAGTTTGTACAATACTGAGCTTCCAGGATGTGACCACAGTGTACCCTACGGGAAAAGAACAGAAATGTATATAAACTATATACCTGTGCAAATGCATGTTTTAATAGTAGAGGCTGGAACATACAGAGTTAACTTGAAAAACTCTAAGAAAATAAGTTGGAATCAAAGTGTTTCACGATTGTGTGTTTTCTTTCAGTTTCCATGAAGGAGACAGGATGTTTAGAGCTAGAAGTTTTTTTCTATTGTCTTGAAATGGAAATAATTGTTAGGTTTAAAATGTAAAGTGCTTTTATTGCTTTGTGACTTCCTAGCAGTTGCACATCTGAGAGATAAGTATTTGTAACACAGATATGTTAGTATCTGGTTAGCCTGGGAACTGAAGGCAGGTGACAAAATTATGTAATCCAAGCTAACCCAGCAGTAAAATGTGATATTGATTTAAGAACTCTCAGAGAGAGAGAGAGAGAGAGAGAGAGAGAGAGAGAGAGACACATTTTGTATCTTGTCTAGGACATAGCAAGAACATCCACTCATCTGCATTTGCCTTGCTCTATAAATAAGTCCAGGGTACAATCATGTATTTTAGATATAGATAACAATATAGTAAAGCTTAGTTTAGATATTTTCTGCATTTATTTGAGACTGTCCTGCAATGTTGTTTTAAAATATTTCCTGTGATTCTGAACTCTGTAGTTACTGTGTTACTTGAGTATTGTCTTGTTCTTTTATTATTTATTATTAAATATACTTAAACCTTTTAATTGTAGCTGGTTTGTTTAGAGATATTTAAGCTCTTAGACTACTTGCATATGTATTTGCTGACACTGTATAGGCCACTCCTAAATAGCCTTGGTCTTGGTCCACTTACCATTTGGATTAATAGTAACATTACACAGTAAGATTGGGCACCCTTTGGTAAGGGCCTTAAAAGTAGTTGATAAGTAGTGGCTGATGGCAGCTGGTACTACCTTATAGTCTGGGCAGAAGGGTGCATAGCTAGTAAACCTGTGCCAGCCTTTCCCAGGTGTGTGTTTGTGTTTGTGTATAAAGCAAATCTCAAAGCAAGTATGTATCAGTCAGCTACTTGGGCAGGGACACAAAGCACTGGTTGGACAGAGAGGGTGCTGGAGGTTTTGGCTTGGCCACTTGGCTGAGATCTCAACCCTATAGCTGTGCCAGTAGGGAGTCCTGTTGGGGATCTGGATAAAGAGTCAGAAACCAGCCCCAGACTGACTGTGATCTCTGTGTGCTCCTAAGGGAAATTGTACTTTACTGTGTGTGTACTTGTCATCCTCCCATTGTGCATGTATATCACTGTTGCCAGTGGTGAGGACTGAGGCTACTTGATTACTGGGCCAGTGCAGGGGTGTCACACTGGCAATGTGTTTTGTTATTTGTACTAGCACTGTATTTATTTATTTGTCCTAACACTATGTTTTGTTATTTGTACTGGGAATATCTTGTGCCGATTAACCTTGATAAAGTGGCCAAAAATGTTGTTATATTACAATATACCATATTCTGGAAGTAGATGTCATTTATGAGTTACACAGCACGGGGGTAGAGTCTATGTGGAATCTGCATGTCCTCCATGTGTCCAGCTGGGTTTTCTCCAAGCACTGTGGTTTTCTCCCATATTAGGTAAATTGGAATTCCACCAGACTGCTAGTGTGTGTGTGTGTGTGTGTGTGTGTGTGTGTGTGTGTGTGTGTGTGTGTGTGTGTGTGTGTGTGTGTGTGTGTGCACGTGTGTTAGCATCCTGTTATGGACTGTCATCCCAATTGCTATTAGTTCCTGGTCTGGTGCCCACTGAGAGCTTTTATATGTGAATAGACTTCAAGTCCATGTGGCCTTTCATTGCATTAAACTGGTTATCATTTTCAGAGAATGAATAAATGAATAAATGCAATATATCTGATTCATATAATAAAGAGAATTTGGTCATGAAAGGGTGACAGATATTTTTTGTGAGGTGGGGGAATGAAAAGCTACAAGAGGTGAGGTTTTCACACAGGAAGCTCCAGATCTATGCATGCCTCAGTATACTAACATTGGAGCATTCTGGCTTGTTGGTAAAGTCTTTACATAGCAGGCCTCAGTATACTAACATTGGATCATCCTGGCTTGTTGGTAAAGTCTTTATGTAGCAGGCCTCAGTATACTAACACTAGAGCATCCTGGCTTGTTGGTAAAGTCTTTATGTAGCAGACCTCAGTATACTAACATTGGAGCATCATGGCTCGTTGGTAAAGTCTTTACATAGCAGGCCTCAGTATACTAACAATGGTGCATGCTGGCTCATTGGTAAAGTCTTTATGTAACAGGCCTCAGTATACTAACATTGGAGCATCCTGGCTTGTTGGTAAAGTGTTTATGTAGCAGGCCTCCGTATACTAACATTGGAGCATCCTGGCTTGTTGGTAAAGTCTTTACATAGCAGGCCTAAGTATACTAACATTAGAGCATCCTGGCTCATTGGTAAAGTCTTTACATAGCAGGCCTAAGTATACTAACATTGGAGCATCCTGGCTCATTGGTAAAGTCTTTATGTAACAGGCCTCAGTATACTACCACTGGAGCATCCTGGCTTGTTGGTAAAGTCTTTATGTAGCAGGCCTCAGTATACTAACATTGGAGCATCCTGGCTTGTTGGTAAAGTCTTTACATAGCAGGTCTCAGTATATCAACACTGGAGCATCCTGGCTCGTTGGTAAAGTCTTTACTTAAAGCAAATAGAAGATGTTTGCAGTACTTTTATTTACTCTTATTTTTATGGCTTAAGGTCCACTATTCAGTCATTCTAGGATTAACTAGGATAGTATATGAGCAGAAATTTAAAGAACTAAGTAAAGTAACTAAAATAATAATGTGAATTTAAAACTTTTCCATGTCATGCATGAAATTAATTTCATAGGTAGCACTGCCAACTTAATCACAGTTTCTTTTCCTTTTAAAAGCACATTGTAATTATAACTTTATTGGATCCATAGTACATTTGTGAATTTTAAACAAAAAAGCAGCACAAAGGACGAGACCTTAATGAAGCGCTTTTCGTTTGACTAAATATACAAACTTCTTCAGATAACATTCACATCGATGTATATTATGAATAAGGGGATGTTCCCTAAACTAATTGAACTATGATCGGTAGATTTTTACCACATGAGTAAGCTGTGAAAAGTTAAATACTGAAAGTTTTATGAGAATGTTATCTGAAGAAGTTTGTATATTTAGTCAAATGAAAAGCACTTAATTTAACAGTTTTACTTTACGGGTCTCATCCTTTGTGTCGCTTTTTTATTTATTTTTATTTTTAGTTTGTCAGTGTGATTTGGTACATTCATGAATTTTAACAATCTAGATAATAGCTTATTATAAGTACCTCAGTCCATACCTCTCCAACTCTTAGAACAAGAAATCTGAGGAAAGTTATACATAATGGGGCCCAAAAATAAGGACAATTTTTAAATATTGTTACAAACTCAGAAAGCAGGTAGAACAACAGGTTTTGCATTAGCATGAATTTTCTAGAGTATAAAGTCTGAAACTCACATCTTTCATTATTTTCTGACTTTGTTCCTCAATGATTGGCAGAAAATAAAAATTTCATGTGAAACAAATCAAAAATTTGAGGCAAAAATCTGGAGATTCTGCTTAAATCTGGACAGTTGAGAGGTATGCAGTCTCCTGTCCACAATGGCTGACCTGATATCAGTTGGAGTCACAAATCACTTTTTAATTGACTATTTCTGTTTCCTGAATTTATCACTTTTCCCAGGCTGTCTGCCTTTCTACATTTTTTCATCAATTTCACCCTGGTACTTTTTTTTCATGTTTCTGTCTCCAAATGCATAGAGTGTTGTGAAACAACTTCTGTCAAGAAAACAAAATGTCCTCTGGATTCTATGAATGTGTCTTTATAAATGAAATCATTTCTTAAGAACTCATCCACTTTTGTAATTTATCAAATAAAAAACATCTATGTCATCCCTCACATTTTGAAAGGCAAGAAACAGAGTGTAGAAAAATATATAAAATATGCGCTCATTATATTTAAGTGTAAACAAGTCATACTTTTTCCCCTTCTTTTGACCCTAACTGTTGGTGTCTGCTCCAACAAGGAGCCAGATATTCTATAACCCATTTAAAGCAATCGGAGACATAGTACAATCTGTCCAGAAGCTCTTCCTCAGTGAGGCCTTGAAATTAATTATGAATCTACATATAGTAAATAGTAGGAGACACTAACACTTCTACATTTTACATTTTCTTTAATTTATATTACTTTAAAGTCTAATTTTGGTCTGATTATTTATACTCCAAGTAGTGGATTTCTTAGCCTTTCTTTCCCTCTCCAGTCCCAAGACGCTTGCCCATCTGCAGCTACTGACCCTGTGCATTCATTCCTGACTGCATAAGGGATGACCTGTCACCAAACAGACATAGACAAATGGGCTTGATCCAAGACACAGGCAATGAAAGCCTTTATATGCTTCCAGTAACCACTGGTGCAGTAATGAATGAAATGTCTGCACCACTGGATAGGCTTGTTACGTTATTAAAGTTGTAATATTAAATAGTCTTAATATCCATGTCAGATAAACTGTTAACAGCCAGTTGAAGTGCTATGCGGCTCTGATGATTTAATACAATTAACTGACCTATCTGTATAGTGAGCTGACAAGTGCGGTTGTATATTTATCCTTAGTGCCTCTGTCGGTCATCAAACTATAACGCGAACAGAGAGCCTTCAAAATCTATGTATCGGTAACATGGCTACATTCCATGCTAAAATAAACAACCCTAGCAGTGGATGCAGGTCCTTGATTAGGGTGTAGTGCGTTTCAAATATCACATATAATGGCTCCATAACAAGTAGATTCCACAACTAAAGAAGTTACTGGCAGATTGATACATCACGCACCAAATTCAATGCAAAAATCCACACATAAGAATACTGAAAAGTGTCCCCTAAACAGGACTTCAAAATAAGCCATTCAGCACTGCAATGATGCAAGCTTAAACTATACCTGTGGATGCCTACGAGGAAGAAGCTGAATGATTTATGAGGATCCACAGAACCTTCTGGAAATACCAAAAACATGTTACATTCATGAAATGTTAAAGTTAGCTGTCATATACAAATGGAATAAGTTGCAAGTGAGGCCAAGTTTGACTTTAGAATATAAAATAAAGGGGGGCATACATTTGTAGAATTATGCCCAGATAATTCAATGGTCATGGACAGTCTAAGAGTTGGCTTTACTCATGGTTATCACCAAATAGTCAATACAAAACCAGACTGACTATGCACTTAGCAGTTAGAGATGATTAGTTTTTAGGACTGAATTAAAGAAACATGAAAAGTATCTAGTTCAGCTAGCTATGAGTTTAGCAATTTACTCAGAAGGCTTAAACATTTCCATTCAACGAAGAGGGGGTTTTTAATTTTCTAGAGGAAGCAATGAATTTTGTTCAAAACAACAGCCTAGAATTCTCTGAAATAGAACTATTTTTCCTTGAAAATGCATTCTGAGCACATCTAATTGTAAAAACCATTGTTAAAGAAAATAAATCTAAAGCAAGCCCTTTATCTTTAATGAAAAATATATTTTAACTGCTTAATGCAGGCTGCGATAATCATACTAATATAATTTGCTATGTAATTCTAGCTGGATTGTATCCATTATTCTGTTTATTGTTACACTTGTTTACAGTTTTATAAACATGCATATAAATAAACACATTTGAAAAGATAATGTGATCATGAACATATGACTTGTTTTGTAAATTTGCCTGAAGAGTTGCAGCTTGCTTTTTAAAAGGCAGGAACAGCGAATGTTGTTGCTGAGAAGTGATTTTTTTTATTTTCCTGTGTTTACATAAGTGTTATTTTTTTCTTTATGAATCGAATGCTGCTTTATCAATTTGTATAGGGTTTCTTAAACTTTTAAGGAATGCCAGTGTCTTGGTGCCTTTTACTTTAATTAAAATCAATGTGCATTTCGAAAGGTCTTTTGTTTGTGCTCATAATTATCTTTAAAAGAATTTAAAGAATTATTAAATTAAATTATCTTTAAAATAATTTAAAGAATTCAAAGGGAATCCAGTGCCTGACCACCTGGGATGACATGCTTGACAAGCCACGCTGCTTCGCTAGAGATGGCTTGCACCTGTCACCCTTAGGCTTTCGAATACTTGCCAAGGCTCTTGCCACCCCCATAGTGCCTTTTTTAGGCAAGGCTCAAAAGACAAACCCACCGCCATAAATAGCACAAGTAACACAAAACTGAGGGTAATGCTACTCAATGCCAGAAGTCTAAACCTCAAAATGCACGCACTCAGTACGGAAAAAATCGATATATGTGCAGTAACAGAAACCTGGTTTAAGGCTCCAGAGAGCACCCCAGCACTACCAGGCTACAACTCATACCATACATTTCGGCCACAGAACCTGAACCGAAATACAAAAGGCGGGGGCGTATCAATATTCATCAAGGATACCCACAGCTCCAGGTTAGTGGCACAGCACGATGCTTCAGAGATCATCCACGTGTAACTAACAATGGGCAAAACTGCAATTCAAATTGCAATTTGCTACAGATCACCACCATGTCCCAGAACTCCCATTCCGTGTTTCTGGAAACACTGGGAAACATAAAGGTCCTACCAAACACCCTAATATTGGGTGATTTCAATTACCCAAACATTAACTGGGAGAACTACTCAAGTACTAACTCGCTTGCCCAATATTTCCTTGAATTTATAAACTCAAACACCCTGGTTCAACTGGTAAACACTCCCACCAGAGGTGACAACATATTGGACCTGGTCATCACCAACATGGGCGACCAGTGTTCCATACCGGAGGTCAACCC